>NC_044496.1:17743771-17843771 GCF_902362185.1 Chanos chanos
CAAAAAACTGCTCTGCTTTAAGAATGAAAGATGAAACTAAATGGAGGAATCTCATTACTAGTCTTATACTTTGAGGAGGGTGGGGAAGCATTGAGAATACAAAAATGGAACTTCTATCATGCTATAATGCTGAGATTTTTCCGAGACAAAATTGCATTTCAAATACACATTTCAAATCCACGTGATAGAAATACACCTAATGTATTCTTACATAATTGCTTCATAGTTACTTGTTGTTAAAAGCAAAAGTAAACTAGATCACTTTGTGGTTACAGAGAGAGAACATTGCATTACACCCTGCAAACCACGACCACCATGTTTGTGGTTGGGTAATAATGAAAAGCCAATACAAACTATCACTCAGCAAAAAGCCAATAGAAACTGGACATTAGTCACTTAGCGAACTACCATAATTGTCAGTCAGTTAAGTTTATTTTCCCTTGCTTTGGTCTTTGCTCATTTTAAAACTTATTTCCAAATAATTCTTTTCTTTCATAATAAATTCTGACAGGTACTCTGAATTAGGTTCCTTAGCGATTCAATTCACTCCAGCTCAATAACTGAATAATCTCTCCATGTTTTCTTCATGTTTGTAAAACATATTTTGCGCAAATGAAATGCCTTAGTGTGACATACTGAGGTGATAAACTGTTTTCCTTACGATTACCAAGAAGATACTATTATCACCAAAATTTGCAAATCTGCATAGATGGTATCAGTTTTTAGGTTTGTTAGACACTCTGAGTAAGTTTCGTTGTTAATAAAGTAAACTGATTAATTTATTCTTATTTATTTGTTCTCACTGAGTTTGTTTGTTTGTTTGTAGTTAACTGTAAACAGCATGGTGGAATTCTTTAAGACTGGTAAAGGAGTTGATTTAGAGGTCATCACCTCAGCCACTCTCAGCAAACTGGAGGAGATCAAAGAGAAGACAGCCACTGGTAAATATCTGTGCCCACGCTCAGACTACTCAAACAGGAATATCACTTAGCTGTCTGCATCATCCTCACAGTTTTACTTTTTCCCAAAGGTTTGTCTCACATTATTGAAACGCGTAAGGTTCTGGATCTCCAAATCCATCTGAGGCCGTCCTACCTGCTGCTGCCCAAATCAGGTTTCTATGACAAGAAATCTGATCTGATGATAATTGACTTTGGTAGTTTACAGGTGAGGAGGCTAAAGCTGTTTTGGGAAATACATAGTGTTTGTACTGTCATCAGATAGAGGACAGGTGTGTGATATTTCTAATGCTGTGTGTGTATGTTACAGTTGAATAGTGTGGATCAGGGCAGCCATCAGCCAGTGTCGGCCAGCTTTTCCTCTCTGGAAGAGATCATGGACAGAGCATATGAGAGATATTCACTGGAGCTGCACAGAGTCCAAGTGCTCTACAGCAAATCAGGTAAAACAAATTGCATTCAGGATAACTACTACCTGAGTATATCACACGGCTTTAGGGAAGCCTACAACCTCAGTGTCTCCTTCAGCCTCAGCACAACTCATGACACTGGTCTGTCGTGCATTTATATTTACATGTATTTGTTAATGAGGTGCTCCTATGTAAAGTGGCACAGAAGGAGCATGCAGATAATCAGTTAAATAACTGATGTGTAGTTTCCTGCAAGTACAGTTTTTAGAAAGAAATTATTCTAATGCAAGCTTCACTGATATTTTAAATACATGATAGCGTATCATAATACAATGGTAAGATCAAGAGCTGGAATGAATCCCTTGAAAATGACAGTGTGTATTCATCAGTGTGTGTGTGTGCTCATTCTCAGGTGAGACATGGGAAAATGCCCGTTTGCAGGACTCCTCCATCCAGCACATTCTCCGCCCAATGGACGTAAATCTGCAGCTGGCCAAGTGTATGGTGGACAAAGATGCTCGCATGCCCAGGTCAGCACTTATACTCTCTGTCTGTTTCTCTCTGTCTCTGTCTCTCTCTCTCTCTCTCTCTCTCTCACTCACTCATGCTCCCTTTGCTCTCGAACACACACACACAAACATGCTCCATTGTTTATCAGGTTCAAAGTGTCAGGAGAGCTTCCGTTACTCCACGTGAAGATCTCGGATCAGAAGATCCATGGGGTACTGGACTTGGCTAACAGCATCCCACTCCCCCGTATGTCCTCCACACCACCTGCTACTCCCGCTGAGAAGGTCAGAGACCAGCACCTCCACTCACAATCCCAACACTGAAATGTAGTTATTTCCAATTATCTGCACACTTATGCAAGCTTAGTTCCAATATGACTAATTGGAGTCTCAAGTAGAGCAAGACAAAGCTGAAGGTTGACAGAGAGATCTCTGTGCTTCAGTCACCAAGTCTCCAGCTTGGAGCATAGCTCTAATGTTCTACACGTCTCTGCAGATTACACAATTCAGCTGACGCATTATGATCAATTAACATTACTGTCCGTTACATAAACTAGGTCTGTGCCGCATCACATTAGTCAAACCTCTGAGTCCGTTGCAGCAGTCACATCAAGGACATTTTTGAAGTACAAATTGGGAGCACCTGTCAGATAGTTTTACACTTTGTTTTAGGTGAATTATTTCACTTGTTCTGATTCATAATGTGTGAGAACATATTAAGACAACAGGTGATGTGTTTTGTCTCTTTCCTTTGTCTTTTCTCTGTGGCATTTTAATCCTCTTTGTCTGTTATCAGGTGCCAGCTAAGTCTTTATCTGACACCAGGCCAAGGGTGTTGAGCTTAGACGCATCAGCTCTGCTGGATGTCATGGAGACAGGTCAGAGACGTCATTTAGACTTTTCTCAGAGACTCCACTCTACTGTGTTTTTTCTCCCCCTCCTGTGAAGTAGTTCTGTGTTCCAGTGCTTGACTTTTATTGTCTATACCTCGGTACCTCTCTGTGTAGTCGGTTAAGCCGAGTCAGGTCGCACCCTGTACTAAATCATAGCCTTTATAATAGCTTGTTTATGTGTTTTTATGACGATCAGGACACTCTTTTCACAGAATCTGACGAGGACACAAGTGAGAGATCTTTGGATGATGATGGTCAGAAGTCAGCTTTAGAAGAGCTGACTGAAGTACACTTTAAGTTTGAAGTTAAAGCTGTAAGTTGCTCTATCTGCAAACACCTTCACTATCTACCTACCTCTTGCTACTTTGTGTCACAAGTCCACACGGAGGAAAAAATGTTCATACGTTCTCTGGAAACATATGTATGTATGTGGGTGTATGTAGGTGCTGTTGGAGCTGACGAGGGAGGTGGCTCAGGAGGACACTGTGCTGGCTCTCAGTGTGTCTCAGTTGGGGGCAGAGGGCAAGATGAGAACATACGACCTTTCCATCACATCCTACCTACGCAAGGTCAACCTGGACTACTGTGAGATCAGAGGTACTGTCTACCCGCAGCAAAGTTTTAGGCTAGGGGAGTAATAACACCAAGCATATCCAAACATATATAGCTCCCTCAGCTTAACATGTTGTCTAATAGTGTGAGAGAGATTTCAGAATTGGTTTGACTGTGAAGTGTCTGTGTGTTTGAGGAGCCCAAGGCCAGCCTCTGCACCTCATTAGCTCATCAGAAAAACATGGATCTGATCTCCTGAAAGTTGAATACATCAAAGTAAGTGCAAGACTTTAGCGTCTATTGCTAACAGTGATATGTGTATGTTTGTGTGGTTATATATATGTGTGCGTGTTTGTGTGTGGCTGTGTGTCTCTGTGTTGTGACTGATCCGTGTGCTGTATCCTGCAGGCTGATGTTGCTGGCCCAAGCTTCCAGACTCTGTTTGACAACACAGAGCAGACACTGAAGGTAGGCAGAAGCATTGCCATGGTAACAGGTCATGGATGCCCTTAACAATGCAACAATGTGACTCATTAATTTCCTAACTTTTTTTTTTTTTTACAATACCTGTGTCAACACAAATTTGGAACAGTATTATCCATATCCATCACAAGGACATAACGGATGTGATTGTTTTTGTTTTCAGGTTGAATTTTCCTCCCTGGATTTCCTGTTGCATACTAAAGCATTGCTGTCTACAATTAACTACCTGAACTCAGCCGTACCTCAGGAACTGACCACTGGCCGTGACAAAGAGACGAAGAAACAGGCCGAGAAGGCTCGGACAGGAAAGACAGGTAAACGCTGCTGCATAACCGTGTTAGAGAGAGCTTTACTGTCTCCATTTGGATTCAGTAAAATCCTCCCCAAACAATGGACATTTAATTGTAATTTCAATTCTAATTGCAAAATGATGAAAATTTGCTCATGAATGTTGTTTTCTTGTCTCTTGTTTTGTAGGGTTTTTCCTGGGTAATTAGCATAGCTTCCACACGGCTCTTTTTGCATTGCTCTTGACATGCAAACACAAAAGTTTGCTTGTGCATGTTAACGACTAGTGAATGTCATAGGTTCTCTGCTGAAAGTCCTGATTGGATGTGATAGTAACCATGACAACTTCCCTCTCAGTCTCTACTGGTTCCAGAGAGCCCAGTGTGGTGAACTTTAAGCTGTTTGCTATGCTGGAAGCGTTCAGAGTCACAGTCTGTGATGACAGGAGCAGCATCGCTGACATAAAGGTTCAAGGTACAGTTTAAATGTATGAGTTTAGCCCTGTCTTCATTCATGCTCTCCAGAACCTGTTTTACAGTCCTGCCTCCTGTTTCACAGGAATCGACGCATCTGTGGTGGTCCGGCCCAAAGAGACAGAGCTGTTTGCCAGGCTCAGAGACATTGTAGTCATTGATGTCGATCCCAGAACTATCCACAGAAAGGTGAAACTCTTTGTGGTTTGTCCTTATTGTGCACTGTTTTTGTTTGGCTCTGTTTTAACAGAATCTATCAGCCTTGCTGCTTTATTCGTTTATCAAAATGGAAATAACTGAATGACCTCCGGTATGAGTTGGTTAGACAGTGCTGGGCGTGCTGAATGGCTGTCGGGTAATTTTGTGTAAATGGTCTGTATGTCTGCGTGTAATCCCTCTAGGCGGTGTCAATAGTCGGGGAGGAGGTGTTCAGCTTTAAGATGAATCTTTATCCTGGGGCCACAGAAGGGGAGGGTTATTCAGACACCTCAAAAGTGGATGGGAAGGTGACACTGAGACTAGGGTGTATCCAGATCGTCTACCTTCACAAGTTCCTCATGTCACTGTTGGTGAGTGCCAAAGGCCATGCATATATATGCTTATAGGCAATATAATATGCACATACACTTGAGACCAGCACACTGATTCCTCACAAATATACACACGCGCGCACACACACACACACACAAACACACACACACACACACAGAAAGAAGAGAGATATTTTGTATACGTCTGACAATCTGCAATGCCTTTCTGCTGTTTTTCTGCTGTTCTCTACCCCTCCTTCTCTCTTTTATTTTCTTACTTGTGTCGTCTGAATATTTCTTCTTCTTTTCAGGACTCTTTTAGCTATCAGTACCCCTCTGCTGATGAGGTACAGGCCATGGCATGCAGCATTAAAACCCTTTTGCTTTGCAGCTTCACTCCCCAACATATTCACTGTCACAGACCCAGCTTTACTCAGTTTGCCTAACAATCGTTTACTGAAAATAAAACAGGTTTTATGCAAAGCAGTTTACTCTTTATTTGAAGTAGCATATAATGCCACCTTAATGTTGTGAAACTGTATTCTTACAATGTGTATTTTATTGTAAATCAGTCTTTAAGTCACTCTTTTCACTCCCGAACTCAACACGCCTGTCTCTAACGGGCTCTCACTTGTCGTATCGGCAAAGCAGCCTTTAACATTGATCTGCTGTGTTGCACTGATTTTAACTGCTCAGCTACAGTAAGAATGAGTGCTTATGTGGGATTTGAGTTGAACTACCTCAGTTAAAATCCCTTGTCTTCAGGGAAAGACACTCGCAGACGCCAAAGTCATCCTAACTGCTTTTTGAGTTTACATCAATAACAAAAAACCTACTGAGGGTTTAACCGTGTGCTTATTAACTGAAGATAACAATGACCTAGTATTTTGGAAATGACTTGCACTTTATCTCTTTGAAACCTTTAAAATAAGTGCTGGAGTTTCGCAGCCTTGTTTCCAGCCTTCAGGGTTTAGCTCAGAAGAGGCTTTCAGTGCAAACTAATGCACTTCTGTTGCTGTTGGCCAGTTTTTGCCATACACACCATGGCCTCTCCTGGTTATGTCATATCATATTCGGAGGTAAAACAGATATGATTTTGGGACTAGTTTTATATGCATTTGTCAGTAAGTCATGATGCATTTTCTCTAGGGCTTTAAAGTGCTCTCACTGCACTGGTGTTGATGGTTCTGTAGAAAAAGGCATTTTGTTGAATATGCAGAATTTGTTAAGTGGGTTGCCTTGATTGAACGATAATTGTAAATGCAGGTTTAGTGTTGTGCAGTTAATTGTTATTGAGTGGTCTTGAATGCATGTGTGTATGTTTGCCTATGAGGTAAATTGGATACACTGGAGACTTTGAATCTTGGAATGTTGGCATGAAATGAATGCTTTTCATGCATCTTTTGTAAACACCTCTCTTTACATGCTTAACTAAATTGCACCACAACTTCCATGATAAAGCAACCTTTTCTACACTTCTGCTTTTTGCTCTCCTCTCACTAAGAAAAAAGAATTTCAACACTCACAAATTTGCAACCTGATTGCAACTCTGTTGCAAATTTGGCTTTTGAATGGTGAGGACATTTTGCATGGGTATCTTCCCCTAACCCTACAGAAGATTCTCACACATTGATTCTGTCACCACACACTGCTCATAGGTCCTCATACAGCACTGCCCAAAGTCATGACTCACCAGCAGTCTCTATACTGGTCTCTCACTAACACGCCTCTGTTTCCTGTAGACATTCGTAGACAACTTCCAAACAGCAAAGGAGGCTCTGAGTGCAGCCACAGCACAGGCAGCTGAGAAGGCAGCCTCCAGTGTGAGGGACTTTGCCCAAAAAAGTTTCAGACTCTCCATGGACATCAGACTGAAGGCTCCACTCATCATCATCCCTCAGTCCTCTACATCCCATAATGCCTTTGTAGTGGATTTGGGTCTAATTACTGTGGGTAACAGCTTCTCCCTGCTTCCTGTGGAGGGCCAACCACTGCCCGTTGTGCTTGAGACCATGGAAATTAAACTCACGCAGCTCAAACTGTCCAGGTAGCCTAGTAGTGTCTAAAGGAAACTGGCTTTTGGATTTTACTATCTTTCTAAAAGAATCCCATTTCAAAGGCTTCAAGTCTCTCTCTTTCTCTCTGTCTCCCTCTCTCTCCATCTTGTTCCCTCAGGACAAATTTGAAGCATGATGTTTCTCAGCAAGATATTGAAATTCTGCAGCCCATCAATCTGGAGCTGTTGGTTGCACGTAACCTGGCTGCTTCATGGTTTAATAAGATTCCTGGCGTGGAAGTCAAAGGTTGTCTCAAGTCCATGAATGTAGGTATCTTACTTGCTATGCAAAATGTATCAGACTTACATTGAAGAAAACACATCTAATCAAATGTCTGGGTGTGGTAGATGGCTCTTGGTCAGGAGGACTTTGCTGTTCTGATGAAGATTCTAGTAGAGAACATTGGAGAAGACACCAGAACATCCACATCTGATGTGAAGAAACAAGCATCTGAAAGTAATTGCTAACTCATTGTCATCATCATTATCAGCATTTGCACATTCACAGCATGACAGGAGTCTTCCTTCCTTTTTATATCACAGACAAAGGAGAGCTGAGTGAAGAACTTGAAACACCATCCCTGGAGACAGGAAGTCAACCAGCAATTACTAATGGAGAGTTCAGTGAGAACACTGCTAATGTTCTGCTCAATTTTGAAATAAAGGAGGTATGCAGATTAAAGTATCTTGACATTCAATTGTGTTTACTGTATAGCAGTACTGTTGAATACTATTTTGCATAAGTTTGTTAACTGTCCTGGTGCCTGTGGTTTTGACTTCCTGTAGGTCATGCTACAACTGAAAAAACACAAGGATGGGAAAGAGTGCCCATTTTTGGTCTTGCAATTGGCTCAGCTTGGAATAAATACCAAAGTGCGCAAATATGACATGGTGGCCACTACATACATCAAAACCATCTCGATGAAATGTCTCGAGTTCTTGGGTGTGTGATCCTGTATGCTAGAGAATATTTAAGGTTATCATTTAAATACTGTTTATCCTTTTTCCAGTGAATTTATGGCAGTTTTTTTTTTCTTTTGTAGATTCAAACAGAGAACCGCTCAGTATCATCAGCTCCTCGGCAGAGTCAGGGGCAGAACTTTTAAAAGTGCAATACCTTAAGGTACACTCTTCTCTTCTCTTCTCTTCTCTTCTCTTCTCTTCTCTTCTCTTCTCTTCTCTTCTCTTCTCTTCTCTTCTCTTCTCTCTTCTCTTTGTTATCTTTCCCTCTTTTCCTCTCAACATATTTCTTTATGCCCCTCTATCATCTAGCAACTCATCTTTTAGCTCTAGCTACAGACTGATGAACTGTAA
The DNA here is from genome assembly GCF_902362185.1 of Chanos chanos. Taxonomy (NCBI): domain Eukaryota; kingdom Metazoa; phylum Chordata; class Actinopteri; order Gonorynchiformes; family Chanidae; genus Chanos; species Chanos chanos. Next base: position 17,752,239 of record NC_044496.1, read on the forward strand.
TTTAAATGATACTATATGCAATTAGGACGCCGGTTGCATATATAGTTCTCACATATAAGCTGTTTGAAATAGACAGTCCTCTTGACCATCCAGTTACAGCCTGCCATGGCTATTGTTTGATGCTGTACAAATGTGAGAGTGTCAGTTATTAATTTTGCACATTACCTAAGGGAGTGTGAATGTTGAAGATATGTGTAATATATAACATTTTGGTTATTGTACTAGTTCCTTTTCTGTATTATCTTAAACTGGACCCATGTCATTTGTCCCCACAGGCTGACAGGAATGGGCCCAGCTTCTCTACTAGCTACAAGAATACTGAGCAGATGATCAGTGTAAGTTAATTGATGGTATTATTTTAGGCATTACTTATTAGGATTACAATGAAGACCAAGTTTATTAGAATCTGAAGAGTCTCTATGATGTCTTTACTCTCTTTGTCTTTCTGTGTGTCCTGCATTACTGTGAGTCAGTCTCTCCTCTGTATGCCCCCTGTTTCTCTCTCTTTATCTCTTTACCCTTTCTCTTTTTCTTTTAATGTATTTGTCAGTTGTATATGGTATTCTTTTCTTTCTATTTTGTGTGCGTGTGTTTGGGCCTGTGTAGGTGATGTTCTCCTCCCTAGACCTGATGCTGCACACTGAAGCTCTACTCTCTGCTATGAACTTCCTCTCTGCTGCTTTCTCATCCAGTAGCCTGCCCTCGCCAGACAAAGAGACCAAAAAGACAGAGGAAATGAAAACTACCTCAGCTAAATCATGTAAACATGCATACACACTGCACATGCGTTCACGCACACAAACACACACAACCACACATTCTTCCCGGTGAAAAACAATTAGAGCACTAAGGAATTAGGAACTATCTCATTAAAACCAAATACATCCACAAACAAATGAGACAAAATCGACCCAGCCAATCCCTATTATTATTGAACAAGCATAATTTCGATGAGATGCACAATAAATACTCACACAAAGAATGTCACACAAACACTGTGCCTCCCCGGCACACTCAGAGCATTGTGGCTGTATGTGTTCCAGCTGCCTTGAGTTCGCCATCTGACAGTGATGTCATTGATATGAAGATTGTCATGCAGCTGGGTGCCTTTAATGTGCTGCTGTGTGACCAGAGCTGTAACATCGCTGACACTAAGATCCAGGGTAAGAGCTGTTAAGATCATCCTCTCTCCCTCACCCTCCTAACAGTGCTGGGCAAACACAGATATTCTTTCTTTGTCTCACGTCCATTAGATATCAGATAGATGGATATTTTTGATATTGCAATATAATGACATTGCTGAAATGTCAACTTAATTCACACTTTTTCTCTTTCCTTCAGGACTCCGTGGCTCTCTCTTGGTACAAGGGACCCAAACACATATGTCTGCCAGTCTAAGGGACTTCATTGTCATTAATGTCGATGACAAAACCATCCACAAGAAGGTAATTTAGGCCTGCCAGCATTCATGAATGCATTGCATATACAGATTATAGGTTTACTGTTTTGATTGTGTGTGTGTGTGCGCGTGTGTGTGCGTGCGTGTGTGTGCACACTCGCGCACTATGTGATTGTGTGTGTGTGTGTGTGTGTGTCCATGCATTTGTGTATGTTTACACATGTGTGTGTCTGTCTTTAGGCCATCTCAATTGTGGGAGATGAAGTGTTCAGTTTTAACATGAGCTTAACACCCAAAGCCACAGAGGGAGCGGGATACACAGATACCTCAAAGGTGGATGGCAAGGTCAAACTTAATGTAGGCTGCATCCAAGTGGTCTACCTTCATAAGTTTGTCATGTCGCTGCTGGTGAGTGTCAAACACACACACACACACACACACACACACACACACACACACTCACTCATATATACACACATTAACCTCTGTGTCTGTGCCCTAACCAGAATTTCAGTAACAACTTCCAAACAGCAAAGGAGGCTCTGAGTGCAGCCACAGCACAGGCAGCTGAGAAGGCAGCCTCCAGCGTGAGGGACTTTGCCCAAAAAAGTTTCAGACTCTCCATGGACATCAAACTGAAGGCTCCACTCATCATTATCCCTCAGTCCTCTACATCCCACAGTGCCCTGGAGGTTGATCTTGGACTTATCACCGTTAGCAACAACTTCTCCCTGCTTCCTGTGAAAGATCGCCCACTACCTGTCATCATAGACAACATGGATGTGGATCTCTCTCAACTCAAGCTGTCCAGGTACTGTTTCTCTGTGTTGTTCAAACTGCTATAACTTTCCTTGTGCACAGCCTCTGAATTGCACTTGATGATTCACTATGAATCGCATTCATAGCCAACATTTTTTCCCCCTATTTCAGGAAAGCCTCACTTTGGTTGTTCCCTGTTTAATCTTTTACAGAATCCATGTGGGAAAAGATCAGCCAAGCACAGAGCTGTTGGAGACTGTCAATTTTGTCCTGTCCATCAAACGCAATCTTGCTGCTTCTTGGTATCAGAAAATGGCTTCGGTGGAGATAGAGGGGGACCTGAAGCCCATGAAGGTTAGTGTCCAGTTTCCAGACACATTAATAAATCTCTTTCCCAGACCAGCGCAATCCACAGAACGTAATTAGCATTAAGCTCTTTTGTATGGGCTGAGAATGAGAGTAGCCAAGTCACTGAGCTTTGTTGTAATGGAGCAATATCTTATATACTTAGAGTCTGCAAAAAACGACCTCTTGACCTGTGTGGTAACAGACATTATGCTCACAGAAGTCATGGTGATAAAAATTGAACTGTGTGGTTTAGGTGGCTCTGAGTCAGGCTGACCTCGGAGTGCTACTGAGTATTCTCATGGAGAACATCGGAGAGGCCAGCAGCATCCAGACTGATCCACAAAGCAGTCCAGAAAATCCCCTCAAACAGGACAGCGCATCTTTCAAAAGTCACACACAGACTGGTGAGTTATATGTAAAAAAGAGAGTTAGCTAGAAGTGGAACATGGCCCTTTTATACCCTACTTTTATATAAATTTCATACATGACATTATTCTGCTGCTGTTTTAAGTAGTAAATATTGTGTGTGTGTGTGTGTGTGTGTGTGTGTGTGTGTGTGTGTTGCTGTCTGTCTCTCTTCCCTCTGTAGTGTCTACGAGCAGTGTGGAAAAGCGAGGGAATGGTGCAACAGAGGAAGTGGAGCCACTGGAGACTGTCAAGTTCAGCTTTAACGTGGAGTCTCTGAGCTTGGTGCTCTACAGTAATGATCTCACACAGGTGGGTGTGGTTGTAACAGTCTCATGCTGTGCACAGTCTGGAGAGCTCTTGCACACAGACAGCCCTCTAATACTTGTTTCCTTTGGTAAAATGTAACATTAATTCGGATGTTTTCACTTTCTCTCTCTGTCCCTCCTTGTCTCTCTGTAGACTGCTGCCAGCCTTCATGATGAAAATCTGTGCCTGGGAGAATTCAAGCTCCACAGGATGAAAGCCTCTGGAAAGATTTTAAATAACGACAGTCTGGAGGTCTCCACCATACTGACTACCTGCACTTTACATGACAGGAGAAGCGCTATAAAATTGGTCACCACCAGGTAACAGAAACCTACATACACACGCATGCACGCACGCACACACACACACACACACACACACACGCACGCCTATGCATACAAATACCTGCCCACATATGAACAGATTTATGTCACTACAATAGGAAACATGTTCATTTGTTGTCTATTCTTGTGGAGAATGATTCCTCCTGTGATTGGTCCTCAGGATGTTGGGGAAACGTGATGAGGAGAGCACTGAGGCCATGATTGATGTGACCTACACCCAGAACAAGAGCGGACGATCAGTGGTCGCTGTGCTACAGAAGCTCTATCTGTGTGCCAGCGTGGAGTTCCTCATGGCTGTGGCTGATTTGTTCATTCAAGCCCTGCCTCAAGCCCCACCCACTCAATCTGACAAGACCAATCAGCTCCCACTGAAACAGATCTCAGAGACAAAAAGCCATGCCGAATCTCGAGCAGGTGTGATCAGATGAAAACATCATTACAGCAGTGTTTTTGACAAAAGAACAGCCACTCATGTTACATGTGAACTGACTTTGGTCAAATAGTCTAGACGCTGACCCTTTTTGAGCAACCGTGGACTTTTAATTTGAGGATGTTGTTCTTTACTTTCTGTTGATAAATTTGTATTTATGTTTTGTCATCCTCAGCCTCGGGGGAGAAGATTAAGTTACGGGCGGTGGTGGTGGACCCAGAGGTGGTGTTTGTGGCAAACCTACTGAAGGAAAACGCACCCGCATTGGTGGCCTCATTTCAGTGTGATTTCAGCTTGGAGCTCGATGAAGCTGGTCAGACCATGAAGACCAACATGAGAGACCTCAAAGTGCTCGCCTGCCCCTTCATCAGGAACAAGGAGCAGAAGGCCGTCACCACCGTATGAAAATCTGTCTTGCTCTCTTAACAATCAGAATTCTGACAAAACATCATTTTCACCAGCTTTGAAAGAGTAGGACGATATACTATGTGTTCTACGTTGTATTATTTAAAATAGGAGACTATTAAACCAGGGGACTACGTTGTTAAGATCTTTACCGCACTATAATAAGCAGTAATTATACATTCTGTTCCTACAGGTGCTGCGACCATGTTCTGTTCTGCTGGAAACCAAAATGCCGGCCAACTCCCCTCTGACTGGCTCAGTGACCGTAGAGGAGGTCATTGTGAAAGTGAGTGTCCTCTCTCCAAATCAGAGCCCTAAAAGGACACATGGCAGTCACTGCTTTGATTTCTTGAGTTTTGGAACAAATTCTCACTCCTTCTCTCCTTCTCTTCTCTTTCTCTCTAACTTCAGATATCCCCTGTCATCCTCAACACCGTAAAGACCATCACAGAGGCCATGACACCTAAGCCCAAAGATGAAGAGTCAAAGCAGAAGCCAGAAGACCTGAGCAAACTCTGGGAGGTGATGAACATCTACTCCTGTAACTACTGGTTCCTGGGGGTTGAGTCAGCCACAGAGGTGACGGAGAACTTCCGGGTGGTGGATGGCAGTAAGGAGGGTGAAAACTTTAAGGTGGAGGTGAAGGTGGTGCAGGTGACACTGGAGTCAGGTCTTGGCCACCGCACCGTTCCGTTGCTCCTTGCCGAATCTTCGTTGTCCTGCAGTGCCAGGAACTGGTCATCACTGCTGAACATGTCTGCTGACATCACCCTGGAGGTGAGAGCTCAGTGGATTCATTCATTTAGACATCAGTGTAGCATTCTTATAGCTGACGCCATATATTATTAGACAAGAGGACATGTTATGTGTATGTTTAGGACTGAAATGTTCATATGTAACGTAATGAGCATATATGCAGATATACACACATCTTTTTTTTAACATTATATTTATATGTGCTGCTAAATCCCATGCATTTCCGAGGAGTATAAAGTGTGTATTGTAATAAGAAAGTTTATTTGTTCGTATTAGCGTATGCATTTTCAGAGTGAATGCTGTGTTTCAGGTGAATTACTTTAATGAGACACATGCTGTGTGGGAGCCACTCCTGGAGAGAGTAGACAACGGGAAACGTAGGTGGAACCTCACGTTCGAGGTAAAAAAAAAAAAAAAATCTCTCATTCAAGGTCCGTTAGGCAATGTCTGTTTAAGTATTATGGTCCAACAAGATTTCCTGCCTGTGTATACATAATGTTGGTCCTGCAGTCTGACTCTTGTCTCTCAATGTTTGACCTGTGTGTGCAGATGAAGAATAATCCAGTTCGGGAGAAGAGCCCTGTTCCTGGAGATGACTTCATCATGCTCCCTGATCCTCGCACAGCTATCAACATCTGTTCTAAAGACACCATGAACATCACCGTCTCCAAATGTGGCCTAAATGTCTTCAACAACCTCGCCAAGGTACACACAGCTTTAAGCAATATGTTTCATAGTTTATATATAGTGGAGTGTCTGAACATCATGAAACACAGTCTGTGATTTAGATTTACATGCGAATGTACCAGGTTTAATTTTTATATTTTGATTAGCATGTAACAGCAAAACGCCAGTTGACATATTTTAGATGAAAACTTGTTTGAGTTGTGAGTTTTATAACTGTTAAGAGATTTATTTTGAGTGCGGTTAAATCCCTTTCTCCTTGGCAGGCTTTCTCAGAGGGAACGGCCTCTACATTTGACTACTCTCTGAAGGAGAAAGCTCCATTCACCATCCGAAACGCGCTGGGAATACCCCTCATAGTACAGCATAGTGCCAATCTGCGGGTGGTTGACTCATCTACACGTGGTAAACTGCATGAAGTGGGTGTGGATCAGAGCGTGGATCTAGAATATTCTGTGTTTGAACCATCGACACGAGGAAGACTTTCTGCCCTGCAGAGACAGGAAAGCTGTTTGTTCAACCTCAGCATAGGTCAGTATTTTCACTTAACTGCTGTTGAATACTCTGTATGGGCTATTAGTTAATTATTACTGTAACTGATTAATTATTTTGCAATCAGCTTATGATAATTGTTTGTATTATTTAAATAGATAATTGGAATGTGTAGACTGAAATGTCTCTGTGCTGTGTGTCTGCAGTGCCTTCAGGTTACAGTGAGATCTCTAACATCCCTCTGGATAAGCCTGGTCGCAGACTCTATAACGTTCGTGGCCCAATGCTGCAAGAGGCTGTATCTGTGCTGCTGCAAACTGATGCCACAGAGGGCAACAAAGTCATCACAGTGCGGTCTCCGCTACAGGTCAGACAGTCAAACCATTTCGGTTACCATTCATTTACATATAGATGATATCCTCTTTTAACCCTATAAATTCCCTCTAAACTGCTCCTCTCTCAACTAAAAATCAAACACTCATTTCCCACTCATTTGTTTTAGATAAAAAATCACTTTTCGGTGCCTTTTGCCATTCTGAAGTATTGCTCAGAATTCGGTGGTCTGGTCAATGTGGGCACGGCAGAGCCAGAGAAGGAGTCCCATGTAGCCCTGGACTCATACAGGTGAGTAGAGAGAGAAGAAATCAGTTTGAGTATTACGCTTTAGCTTTCCAGAGGTCTGTAGTGAATCATATACTATGAGAGGTCAAAGGGCTGTTGTGAATTCATAATGGCAGAATGCGGCGTCATAGAGAGATGTACAGGTGTCTCATTATCCCATTATTATCGGAGGTTCTTTTGCCTATACCAGTACTTTGAATTACATCATCTGGTTCAAACTGATAACATATTTTATTGGCAGTACGGAGTGTATGACAATGTCTCGGTGTGTATTATCTTGTAGGTGTCAGTTGTTCTTGCTGCCTGTGGGTCATCTCGAAGGACAATATCAGGAATCATCCACATGCATTTCGTGGAAGGAGCAGGTGCATGTGAGTTCAGAGATCCAGTCGGTCCTGCGATGTCCAGCCACTGACAGCAGCTTCCTGCCCCTCGTGGTCAACACGGTGGCTGTGCCTGACGACCTACGTCACATCTCCAACCACGGCGAGGAGGACTGGGACCCTGCTTATGTGATCCACCTGTACCCTGTTGTCACCCTCCGGAACCTTCTGCCATACTCCATACGCTACCTGCTGGAGGTAACTCGTGACAACTAAATGCCACTTTACCAGGACCAAAATGCCATCTCTATCCTGTACCTTAGTTCTAGTCCCAAAAGCATTCTCTGTAAAGTACCATTGTTCTACTTACACAATGAACCTGAGCTGGTGTGTCTGGTGTGTCTCCTGCAGGGCTCTCCAGAGTTCCACCATGTGTCAGAGGGCAGCACCTCAGATGTGCTGAATGCTCGTATAGGCGGTGAGATCATGGAGATGGTCCTAGTGAAGTATCAGGGGCGGAACTGGAACAGTCACGTGAGGATCCTTGCAGACCTGCCTGAGTTCTTCCCTGTCTGTTTCACCAGCGACACCAGTGAGAAACTCACTGTTGACGTGAGCATTCATGTGTCTCGTACGGGAGGCAGGCTGGTCCTCTCTGTCTTCAGCCCGTACTGGATAATCAACAAAACCTCCCGCATCCTGCAGTACCGTGCTGAAGACATTTCCGTCAAACATCCGTCTGACTTCAGAGACGTCGTTCTGTTCTCGTTTAAAAAGAAGAACATCTTTAGCAAGAACAAGGTATTTGAGATTTAAGTTTCTTCATCTGTGTGTCTCTTCCTTGCACTGCAGAGGTTGTGTTGGTTTTAATGAAGGATTATTGTGACAACAATTGTAATGTAAATTCCATCATGAAGACAAAACTCCAACATAGGGGGATGAGTAGAGACAGACCAGAGAGAACATCCCCACATGGATCCATCAATATCATGTTTAACTAAACTTTGAGATAAACTGTGTTTTAAAATGTTAATATGAGCACACATTATTTTACCTTGAGCAGTGTGTGAATGTTAAATGTTCTTCCCATTCAGCTGCAGCTGTCTGTGTCTACAAGTGCATGGTCAGATGGCTTCTCCCTGGACACAGTGGGCAGTTACGGATGTGTCCGCTGCCCTGACAAAAGCATGGATTACCTGGTGAGTCTGGTGCCTGAAGCATGACAACAGTTTTGCTGAGTTGGGGTTGAGCCATGTGTGCATCCTCAACTCTCTCTCTCTCTGTCTCTGTCTCTGGTTGTAGGTGGGAGTCAGTATCCAGATGAGCAGTTTTAACCTGACACGAATTGTTACTATGAGTCCCTTCTACACACTGGTGAATAAATCTTCATTTGAGCTTGAAGTTGGTGAGGTTCAGAACACAGGAGGTGGTGTTTGTGACAAGTGGCACTACATCTCCTCCACAGAGGTAACTCACAACCTATAGCACACTCATTTGTGATGTTTCTTTATTGAACTACCTTAAAGTGGTCAAGGTGAAACCGCTCTTACGTTAAACATAAGTCTTTTAAAGGAAATTGTAACCCACGTTTGGAAAAAAAAAAAGTCCAGCATATGCTTTACCCAAAATGCTACTTTGGATTTGCTCATATTTAACATTTTTTACAGTGTTTGCCTCTGTGGCCAGAGTCCAGTACAGGGAGCCTGTGTGTGCGAATAGTTGGCTCGGACACTGCCTCCAAATCCTTCCACTTCAACAAACAGGATAATGGAACCCTATTGGTCATGAACCCGGTGGGTGTGGCCTCCTGTGGCATAAGTTAAACACACTTAAAATACTGGACTGCATACTTAAATACTGGACTAGTGCCACACTGACTGTGCTGAGGACACTTAACCACAAGCGTCTTTCTGTACGACAGTATTGTAATTTACGTCCTTGTTTTTGTTCCTCTCAGTATGGTGGGATTATTGTGGATGTGAATATCTCTGACCACTCCACGGTCATCAGTTTCACTGATTATTACGATGGAGCAGCTCCTGCTCTTTTGGTTAACCACACTCCCTGGGTCAATGTCCAGTTTCAACAAAGGTCAGTCATTTTTCACTACCCAAAAGGAAACAAGTCTCACACTGCTTAATATAAACTCCCATCTTCTCAGAGTTCGATTATGCTGCTGGCCATTGGAAAGATGTGCACCATGCCAGAAATCTCCTCTGATAGTTATACTGAGGAGTGCGTCAATGTCCAGTATGTCTGAGATGTCTGAGATATGTGTTTTTGATGCCTTGGTCCCTCTGCACTCTGGTCTTACTCTATTCTGCATATGTGCGTGTCTGCATGTCTGTGTGCCTGTGTGTCTGTGCTCCTGTGTGTCTGCGCATCTGCATGTCTGTGTGTCTGCGTACAGTGGTAGTGCGGCATCACACGAGCTGAAGCCTGGGGAGGCACAGCACTTTGCATGGGACAGCCCTGCTGGGGTCAGGAAACTCTGCTGGAGCTGCCGGGGTCACACTGGAGAACTGGACCTGGTCAAGGTCAGGCGCAAATCTAATACTGCGTTTCCCAGCGGTTTTGGACCGCTCTATTCTAAAAGGTATCTTGAGTCATGCATTCTGTCATGCATGTGCTGTAATGATGTGGACTGTGTCATGTTCTCTTATTTAGGACGACTGTGGGCAGTTTCCGTATGATGACCTGGCTCAGGTGCACTGGGTTTCTTTTCTTGACGGTCGCCAGCGTGTTCTTCTGTTCACTGAGGATGTAGCCGTGGTTTCAAAGGCACGACAGGCAGAAGAACTGGAACAGTTTGAACAGGAAGTGAATATTTCACTGCAGAACCTTGGGCTTTCTCTCATCAACAATGACAACAGACAGGAAATAGCCTATGTCGGCATCACGAGGTAAACGCTCACGGATGCACGTCCACATTTGATCGTGCTTTTCTTTCTCTGAAGTAGGAACACAGTTTTCAGCTGGTATTTGTCCCAAGACCTATATATAATTATAGGTCACATTACAGACTGCTAGTTATGGATGATTTAAAGATCTGTGAATGATTATGATTTGGTACAACCAATGCCAATGAGTTACTCTGCTCCATACAGCTCTGGAGTTGTTTGGGAGATGAGGCCAAAGAACCGATGGAAGTCTTTTAATCGTAAGAACATCACCCTGCTAGAAAAAGCCTATCAGAGCTACGTTACAGGCAAAAGTGAACCAGGCTGGGTCCACATAGAGGGCAACCTGGAGGTGAGGATCACAGAGAACTGATTATATCAGTTATATGACAAACACCCAGGTGTTACATGATGTTTGATTTGAAGAGAGTGTGTGTTTTTGCATATGTATGTGTATGTATGTGTTGACCAGGTGAACTTTGGAAAGGCACCAATGCAAATGCGACAGCCTTACCCCTGTCCTATTCGGAGAAACTTCCTTCCGGGGATACATGTCGAGCTGAAGCAGTCTCCACATCAGAGGAGTTTACGAGCACAACTTCACTGGCTACAGGTGAGGCGCACACACACACACACATACATACCCACGATTCTCAAAGGTCACACTAATTGTCTTTGCTCTTTTCAGCAGCATTTAGTAAAGCAGTGTTTGTGTTATGATGACTCTGTGTGTGTTTCAGGTGGATAACCAACTTCCTGGGGCTATCTTCCCCATCGCGTTCCACCCAGTCCCTCCCCCCAAATCTATTGCTCTAGACTCAGGTACATGAGTGTCCTGCTGCAGCAGTGCTTTTTCTGTGTAAGACTAGGTGTTTAGGAGAGCAAGGTGCTTTGTGCATATTTTCTCTTTTTGTGTGTGTGTGTGTGTGTGTGTCAGTCTAACTAGTCTTGTCACCTGTGATTTTCCTCTCAGAGCCAAAACCTTTCATTGATGTGAGTGTCATCACCAGGTTTAATGAGCACAGCCAGGTCATGCAATTTAAGTAAGCATTCTCTTTGCCACTACTCACTGTCAACCGCGGACTGCATTCTCTTTGTAAATGAAGTTTTTCCCCTGTATTTTCATTGGGTTTCTCTGTGTGTGTGTCTGTGTGTGTGTCTGTGTGTGTGTCTGTGTGTGTGTCTGTGTGTGTCTGTGTGTGTGTCTGTGTCTGTGTGTGTGTGTGTGTGTGTGTGTGTGTGTGTGTACGTTTATATATAGGTATTTCATGGCATTAGTCCAGGAGATGGCTGTGAAGATTGATCAGGGCTTTCTAGGGGCTATCATCTCTCTGTTCACCCCTGCTACAGACTCCCAAGCTGACAAACAAAAGGTAACTATGGTAACTATCTTTTACAAGTCACCAATGGCCTGGTTGTAATATTAAACTTCCAAACACTGCCCCCTACTGGATAAGATAAGAATGTCTGAGAGGCTTCATCCAGCAATGGTCATACCGTAGTGCCGCTGTGTATGCAAATGAATGTGAGTGAACTGAGGGAAGTTTTGTTTCTGTTTATGTGTGTGACAACAGACTAAACTGATAGAGAGAGATCTGGCATCCCTGCAGACCCAGCTGATGGAGAGTTCTCTGACAGACACTTCAGGCCTGAGTTTCTTTGAGCACTTCCATATTTCTCCCATAAAGGTAAATCTTTCCTCTTGTCACAGAGCAAATACAGCTTTGCTAGACAGACAGACAGATGTGATGATTTTTTGCCTTTTTAAACAGGCAGTGTGCAGCAACTAAAATGCCATGACAGATGTAATCACGCCGTCTGTTTTCTTTTTGTGTGTGTGTGTGTGTGTGTGTGTGTGTGTGTGTGTGTGATAGCTGCACCTGAGCCTGTCTCTAGGTTCTAGTGGGGATGATTCTGAACAAGGTGACATGGTGGCCATCCAGTCTGTTAACCTTCTGCTGAAGAGCATTGGAGCCACACTCACTGATGTGGATGACTTGATCTTCAAGTACGCCTCTCCCACACTCTTACCATTAATTAAGTGACTATAGAGAATGAACTGCATTGTCTGACTCAGCCCAGTTTAACAAATTAAAAGGTTACATAATTTAACAAATTAAAGTTTGCGCTCTCTCTCTCTCCCTCTCCCCCTCTCTCTCCCCCTCTCTCTCCCTCCCTCCCTCTGTCTCTCTCTCTGCAGACTTGCTTTCTTTGAGGTCAAGTACCAGTTTTACCGCAGAGAGAAACTGATGTGGGCAGTAATCAAACATTACTCTGAACAAGTGAGTGGCCTTTACACTTTCACTTAGACAAACACATACACATACACATACGCATACACATACACATACACATGCGTTCTCACACAAGCATGGAGCAATGTAAGTCTCATTAATCACACTGTCTATTTGTATGCAGTTCCTGAAACAGATGTATGTATTAGTGTTGGGTTTGGATGTGCTGGGGAACCCGTTTGGACTCATCCGAGGCCTGTCAGAGGGAGTGGAGGCTTTCTTCTACGAACCCATCCAGGTCAGACACTAGACAGACTGATTCATTCATTTATCTATTACTAACAAGTTTCCATCCATGTCATTTAATAATAACACTGGAGGACTCCAAGCAATGCATACAAGCAGTAACTCAGAAGATGTTTGGTCTTTGTTGAAAAAGATTGATAAGATAAGCAGGCTCCAGGGTTTCTGTTAACACCAGTGGGGGGCAGCTCCATGGCAGTTTGTCAGTTTCAGAGTGGCACAGGCTCTCTGTCTCTATTCAGGGGGCTGTTCAAGGACCAGAGGAGTTTGCAGAAGGGTTTGTTATCGGAGTTCGTAGCCTACTCGGGCATACAGTCGGTAAGACCGGATCTCCTTTTGTCAGATACAGTTGCTAAAAAGACATACGCTGCTCGTGCAAAAGATATCTGCCCCTAACCTCCTCCACCGGCTGTTATCCATCTGGCCTGTAGGTGGTGCTGCAGGGATGGTATCTCGTATAACAGGCTCAGTGGGGAAAGGCTTGGCTGCTATCACAATGGATAAAGAATATCAACAGAAACGTAGAGAGGAAATGAACAGACCTCCAAAAGACTTTGGAGAGAGTCTGGCTAAGGGAGGAAAGGGCTTCCTCAAGGTAATGTGCCATAGCTTATGCTACAGGCTTACCAAATAATGTGTTTCCTAGTTCTGTTCTTTCAGACGCAAGCTTTGCCCCTAATAGAGTCATGTACGCATGGTCTCTAGTCTCCTGACATTCTGCTGTCCTCTCTCTCAGGGTGTGGTTGGAGGAGTTACTGGTATTGTCACTAAACCTGTGGAAGGTATGTATATCTGTGGGTTATAGATGTATTTGTGGACATAAGGCTGATGTTATGAGGTCTTACTGTAAAAGAAGAAGTGTAACTCTCTCTCATCTCTGGCCACAGGGGCGAAGAAAGAGGGGGCGGCGGGCTTCTTTAAGGGCATTGGAAAAGGTCTTGTGGGCGTGGTCGCTCGACCTACAGGGGGCATTGTGGACATGGCCAGCAGCACATTTCAGGGCATTCAGAGGTGAGACTCATTCTAGAGCGCACACACGAATGCAGGGACACACACACGCACGCACACACACGCATGCAAACGGGCTCACATGCTCACTCAAGTTCGAACAAGGTTTTAAGTGACTTCTTCGATTCTTTTTAGTACTAACCGAAATGTATGGTTATCCTAACTCTTAATATATGTGTGTCGTCTTTAAGTGTTTTTATTATTTGCACTTTATTTTATTTGCCTGTAACATTTTCAGTGTTGTGCTCATTGGTTTTCCCATTTGCTGACTAATTTTTTGTAACTCTTTCTTTCATATTTCTCTTAAGTTAATGCCTGGATATGTTTTGTTATTTTAGTTGAGTGAGTATTTGATTGTCAATGTGACTGTGTGTGTGTGGGGGTGGTATGGGGATTGCTATCAGTGTGATCAGACTGAATGAACCCATTTCATTCACTTGATCATGGCGGGTGTGAGGGTTGGGGCCTGAAGAGAGAGAGTTTTTTTGGCATGGATGTTTTTTTTTTTTTTTTTCCTCCGAGCTTGAAATGGTGGGAAGGTAAGCATTGCATCGTGAGAAGTCAAAGATGCAAGCCGTGATATAATTGCATTATTCTTCTCTAATCTACTGTCTGACCCCTCCCACCTCTCTGTCAGAGCCAGTATGACTGGATTAATCCCAACATGTGCCTCGCTCTCATTTTTAACGCCACCGCTGAAACCCCGGCCCTCCTCTGGAGCATTTTGATGCTAAAGATGTGTCTGATGAGCAAAGCAGCTCTAACAGAGCGGAGCTGAGGGAACAGCCCAAACACACACACATACGGCACAGACACACACACACACACACACACACACACACACACTACCATAGACACACTAATTTCCTTTTTTTTGTCCATGTGTTACCATCTATTAGGAACTCTCCATCAACAACAGTGAACAAATCAATTAGTCGGTGCGGTTAACTCTAAGTCACTGAGCCATGTTAAGTTAATGATTATTCATTAGTCATGGTGTCCTTTTTTTGAAGACCTTCATAAATGTTAGGGTCTAATTTTAATATCCTCAGTCAGGCAGATAATGTTGTCATGGTGTCTAAATGGTATAAAATGGTGAATGGTATGTTGACGGCTGTTGGCTAGGCTCCCTCTATCTGCATGCGCTGCTCCTCAGACGTGGTACGTTGCACGAGTTCACTGCATTGCCAGGGATTGGCCAGCCTGCTGAGAGACTGGACTCCTAGATAAGGCAATGCTAGGTCTCTGCCTGACCTGACCAGGGTTCTGTCACACTGACTGATAACAAATGAAGAGCATCATCATCTCCATGGCAACCTCACATCAATGACTCCTCCCCCTGAGCCGAATTAACTAATCACATTTACTGCTCTTCCCTTGCTCTCTGACCAGAAAGATGAACAGCTACTCAAATCATCATATTTTTTAACCATGCTCCTTCCCTACCAGGCTTATTCATGTCCCTCTCCACCACCATACAGTGGCGCCACACACACCTCTAAGCTCTCTGGTGATTTGGGGTTACAAATGCACACCCTTTCATCCATCACACACTCAGCCTCACCCAACACATTAAACCAAAACTCCTTTATAATCTAATCGCCTTATTGTTCCATGCCTGCAATGTAGAGGTAATGAAAGGTGAGATAATGCACTTAGGTTTGGACACTGCACGCAGTCTAAATACAAAATCAAAATAAACTAAACATAAACTATAGTCCACAGCCATACCCCTATCAGACTGCATCGCTCAAAAACTTTTCTAACTTATGTAATAGTGTAATTTGGATACTTTATGAGTCCAGACTGATAAAGGATGTTAGCTAAAGGTGATCTGGCATTGATTCATAAAGCATATCAAGATGTAGTTCATGCTGTGTGTTAGAGTTGATAAAAGAGTTTTACACAGATGTCAGGTCTTTCAGTCACAGAAGAATATTCTGTTCTGAAGTCAGTAGTGCAGTTCTTTTGAGAAGGCATTTGCAGACTGAACACACGGCCAACTGTAAACTTATCGCCGACAGGGTGGCAGAGTCCACAGAGGAGGTGACCAAGCTGCGTCCGGTCCGACTCATCCAAGAAGATGGCATCATTCGCCCATACGACCAGCAGGAGTCAAAGGGCTATGACCTCTTCCAGGTGAGACGCCAACTGAGTTGAAGAGCAGTTGTACGTCCCTCACTCTGCATGTGTCCCTCCATGTAGTTTTGAGAAACAATTAGACTCCAGATCTGATAAGCAGGGTAATTTCTTTCTGCAGGAAGCCTTTTTTTTCCAGCACTTTCCTTGTCTTTGTGCTACTCTGCTGTCTTTTGTGTTTTATTCTAGAGTCTAATTAGTCTTTCTTTCTTCTCTTTCTTTTCTTCATGCAGCCTGAGGAGGAATAGATGTGGGGAGTTGATGGGATTGAGGGGTTGCTCATTTACCATTTGATAGTTTTAAAAAATGTTCAGTAGACTGTTAAATAGTAGCACTTATTTTGACCATGACAGGTTACGTAATGCTAAAAACAGATCTACCTGAGGTCAAGTGTGCAGTCATTGTGTGTAGAATGCAGTACAGATATGTAGCCCGATGTTAGCTTTTCTCTGTGTTTCTGTTCGTCACTCCTGTTATCACACTCTCATGTTATTGGAGTTCAGCTTTATCTATGGTACCCTCCAAAATGATTCACAACCTTGATACAAATAAACAAGGAAAGTCTGATCAAAGTTGATAGGACATGCATTGAAGAGCATTTTAATTCTCAGACATTTGAATAAAACCGTGCTAATTGCATCATTATTCACAGGAGTCACCCGGAATAATAGCCAGAAAAAGAAATGTTACACACACTCACGTACCTGTTTCCAATATTTTGTGCATCCACTACTCGAGAGCCTAAGAATACTTATTCATTCTCTGCTGTATTTTTAGTGAATATTATTTAGTGGTATTAGTGAATATATTATGGCATCTTACTATTCCCCCTTGTAATTGATTTCCAACTGAGGTTCCAAACTGGACACTTGTATTGGCATTAAAAAGCAATGCTTTTCTAGTTGATTAATCATTTTTCGGCTCATTCTGAGACGTGCGCCACCATGCTCAGCTCCCTAAAACTGCAGTGAAACATATGGATGCCAATTATTTGTTTATTTATTTTAATGGGGAGTATGAATAACTGTTAAACGTTGTGGAGAAAACTAGATTAGGGATTATGCCGCAAGATCTTTGAGCAGCTGTATCATTGTAGAAGAGCATAATTTCCCGCTTTAGAAGACATAAAAATATAAAAGATTAACTGTATTGCTCATTTTATGCAACCTTCCTTGCTCTTGTTTATCAAGATTGTTTCTAGTTTTGGAGGGTACAGTGTATGTGAACTGTGGAACCACTTCTTACTTGCCAAAACAAATCGCTTACCTCATTTTAAACTTGCCAGAAGCTGTTTTTTGTTGTTTTACAATACGTTTATGAGTTGATAGCAAACGATACTTTGAATGCAATTAATTTGTCTTACTTTGAAAAGTATGTGATTTTCTATATACTTTACATGTAAACTGGAAAGTTAGAGTGCATAAACTATGTGATCCAAGTTTTCTTTTCACGTAACCAGACTTAAGCCACAGATGTGTCATCTTCATATTGGACAGTCTTTTATAATTAGTCTTAATCTAATTTGTTAATTGTGAAGAGAGGAACTTTGGCAAAGTTTGCTATATTTTTCTAAAGAATTTGTCAGTGACATCTCTGTAAATACAAATCCATTCCATTGTCTTAATGTAGAACCTATTTATAATACGTTTATGAACATGTTTATGCTCAGATATATGGAAAACTATTTACTACTTCTTAAGAAGCATATTTAACAGAGCATGATAAATAAATGTGTGATATATATTTTACTATGTACTCTTTATACTTAGACTTCACTCAGTATACTCCATGTGGTAACTTTTAAAGTCAAATTTAATAGCCTGATTTACTAAACATTTCAGTGTGGCATGTTGTTTAGCACATACAATACCAGTAACATGCTAAGGGTCAAGCTATTTGTAATGTATAACAATACTGGTCATGTTATTGGTTTTGAATGTGCCAATAATGTAATGTTTTAGTGATGATAGTGAATCTGGCCATAAGTGTAAAGCTTTGAATGCCTTAATGTTCATGGATGTCTGTGAGTGGTCATTATGTTTGGTGTGGTTTATTCCTTATACGCTTGCATTCCATGATTTTGCAGTACGTTCACAGATTAAATAAATTTGTACTCCTCCATAGACAAGACTAGAGTTGGAATGTTTTGTTTGGATTGCAACAGGTAAACTAACCTAACAAACTAACAAGCAAAGATCAGTTTATAAGATTGTTTATAAGATTATGGGTTAAATTACTATGTTTCCATACTACAATTCTCTTGACACCCAACCAAGGCAGAGAATAGTCTTATATTTTTGATTAATTTTAAAGAAAATGTTTGAAAACACTGTTGTGTTAGAAATGTTTCACATTCAGCCAATTCATGAAAAGACAGATTGAACTGAGTCATAATTGAGAAAGTGAAGAACTTAGTCTAGAATCATTACAGACACTCACACTATCACACATCAAACTATGCACATTTAAGAGCTCGGTACGACATGTATAAAACAATAAGACAATGATACTGACGTTGACAGACTGAAACGCATTCTGTGACGCTGCTAGACCGTGTGCCTGTTTGTGTTTGCAGAGGTCAGAGATCAAGCAGCTGGATGGAGAGGTCTTCAGAGAGCACTATGAATACCCTGGTCATAGAAAAACCAACATCATAGTCACCAACAGGTACACTTTTAGATACAGATGTGAGAAAGAGTTATAAACATGAACAGTACCATAAGTGTGTGACTCTGTATTGACATGCAACTCCTAAGCTCCTAAAGCCACCACAGCATGCTTTTCTCAGTCTCCTCTCTCTCTCTATCTCTCTCTCTTTCTCTCTCTTTCTGTGTGTGTGTGTGTGTGTGTGTGTGTGTGTGTGTGTGTGTGTGTGTGTGTTGCAGGAGAGTTATGTGTGTGAAAGAGATTGATTTTGTAGGACACTTTAACAAAGAGTGGGAATGCCAGTTTGAGTTTTTTTGTCAGCCACCCAGTGTGCAAGGAGGAGATCTGAAGATCTTCTATAAGGTAAAGTCTGAGAAACTGTAACTCCTCCAATATTAGTGAAGTACTTCTTTCACTCACTAAGATATAGGTATATAGGTATATTTACCGCAAATATTATTTTATTTTTTATGCATTGTTTTCTTCAGTTCACTCAGCTTCAATTCATGAATAAATGCTTCTAGAAACCTGTCTTCATTTATTGCAAAGTAAATACATGTGGTAAATGTAAGTACATGTGGTACATTTACATATGGTAAATGTATGACTTTACATTCAAAACAAATTCAGCTAATGTGTGTTAATATATGATTTGCTTGTTCAGGAGCAGAATAAACTGAAGATTCCAAAGAAGGATGGTTCAAGCCCAGGCAGAGTGATCCATATGAAAGATCCAGGCACTGCAGAGGTAAAACAGCAGAGTAGTAACCAGCTCATGCCATTTCCAGACAAAAAAAACCTAATGAGGCAGTATAGAAAAATTCTTTTTATTATTAACAAATGAACACGTAATTATAGTGTATGCATAATATTTCACCTGTTATGACAACTTCATTACACTGCTCATAAGACAGTTTCAAGTAAAACCTGACCATAATCTGGTCATAATGACTATATTGTGTTGCAGCATGCTGGGCGTATTCCTGACTATCCCGTTGCTCTTTCTAATCCACAGAAACTGCGAGATGCCATTCAGAATGCCCAAGTGGCACGGCAGCAGCATCAGATGGCGCGGCAGAAATCTCAGCGCTTCCTCAAGCCTTAAAACGCTGCCTGAGTTCAGTACCTCTGCTCTACATAACACCCATAATGAAGACCATACAACCCAACCCTGCAGCCCATCCCTCCAGGACAGACCTGCTGTCTACATATGCAAGCCCAACCATTACTGCTCAGCACTGCCCAGAGTTTACACACGTGCTATGTTCGGCCAAACTGTCGATCAAATGTTTGATAATTGTACAGTTATGTGGTTTTGTAGAGGTCAGTGTTGTGTTGTTTGGCCTTTAAATGGCAACTGAGAAGATGGTGAAAGTTTCACTGAAGTTTACTGTCTAATCCTCCTCTTAGCTCAAAAATATTGTTGGCCAGGGTCCTTTTGCGTATTTACATGGTTAGGTTTAAGCACTTTACTTAATAAGCACAGTTCAAAACAAAGATGAATGTAAGGTGCTTATTCATGAAATTCCCTCCAAGGAGTGACAAATGCACTATGTTGTTTTCAGCAATATTTGAATTGTTTGTCTGACAGAAACTATTGGACCAAAGACACGATTTCTCATATTATTAAGTATCACGCCCTGTACTGCATTTTTTTCACTACTGCCGCTTTGATAATGATGTCGATATTGATAACGTTACCCTCAAAGAAAAAAGTGATTCCTGAAATAACAGTACATGTATTTTGGGATCACATGTCTAAAATAATCCCACACATATAATAACTGATAGCACTGTCATATTCCAAATCTATAACATCACCTTCAATAAAATGTAATAAGCATAACTTCAAACTATGATACAAAAACTCTAATTCTGCATGTTTTTTGTGCATGCAAGCAGAATAAACTGGGACTGAAGTACTAAACATTCATGTGTTGTGCCTGAGTGATCCTTGACTTACTGAAATAGTATGTGCAGTATATGTACACATGGCAATGTGTACTCTCCTCTTCCTTATGAGATGTGTATATGTATATATGTATGTATGTATAAAATATATATATCAGCAACACCTCCTCTAAGTTCCAGTCCTGCAGACCCAATTAACAGCATTTTTGGATCTGTTCAACATAAACAAACTTGACACAACATGTCAACTAATCTCCAAGTTTTTTATTATTTGAATCAGGAGTTTAAAGTCTGGGCTCAATGAACAGCTTGGTTCAGGTTTAGAAATCTGAAGTTCAGCATAGTGAAAATTCATTTCTCCCTAAACCACAGCACTGTCTTTTTCACTTATTACGTCTGTCTGCCTTTCGACTGAGGCACAGACTTCAGCAGTGGAGGCTAGAAAGCGTCATTGTGTATGTTTCTGGGGATTTTCCAGGGATTCTGTACCTGCCAGCTCCACCTTTAACTTACAAGTTGCTGCCAGGTGGAGTCCTCATTACAAGAGATTAGCTGGTTCTCGCTGTGTGAGTGTACTCTGTGTCAGACTGAAAAAAGAGGGTGTGAGTTTTAAATATGTTTGACTGAAGTCAATAGAGAATTCGCAGTAAGGTAATACAATCCTGTCATATCATCTGTCTCTTGAGAGATGTGGGAAGATAGATAGATAACTCATATCATTGTTAAATGTTGGCACATCCACATTCAGTGTTTGACCAGAGACCTCTTCACAACGGCAAGGTTTTCATCATATTGTCTTCGTCTCTCCTTTTGAGTTTGAACTGGTGTTGATAGGAAAGGGGCAGGGCATCATATGTCATATCCTCTAAGGCTCTCATGGTAACTTGCTCATGCATGCTGTGAACTTCACACAGCTGTATGGTGCATACCTTACTCCATGCGATGCCAGTCTGAGTGGGCATGACAAAGAGGCACAAGGTGATACTGAACACTCATGTTCTCAGGACATAACTCTTACAACGTGAGGATTTTATGCTTGGTCCCACACCTGCATATTTCATCAAAGACAACTTTTATTTAAATAAAATCAAGACCTAGTTTGAGACCAGTTGCATAAAACGTACCTTGATTGTCTTCTCTTACCGTTTTGTTACCCAGAGAAGTGTTGGAGAATGGCCAGAGTGCACTATTAAACTTAATGGTTCCTTTGAGATCAAAAGTAATTTCCGTCCTGCCCTGCCTTGAATTGCACTGACAGAAGACAAAACTGCTTTCAAACTCTGCTGAAGAATAATTGGAAGTGAAAAAAAAACTGTTCTGAAAATATGTTCAAATTAAAGATACAGTGGCTTAAAGGTACTAAACAGAGTTTTGATCCAAACCTTGGTGAATATGAATACACCCATAGCAACTTCTACACATACACAGTAACTTCCCTACATACAGAGGAAAAACTGGCCCTAGAAACTTCATAATTACCCAATCACTCCAAAGCCCTTCAGATTTAGTACCATGATGACACATGCTGTGTTTGAGCTGAGATCACTTCCTCTTCTCCATCAACACCTCATAAGCCCAGCATGTTAGAGGAGGCAGGACCACAGTATCACAGCACACGCCCATTACACTTGGATAAGCTTAGCTCTGCTCGCGAGGAGGTTTCGTTCTTTTCTTTTCTTTTCCCTTTTTAACTGACCCTGTGCAAGGTTATGTAGTGTGTTGGCAGAGCTGTTTTAATGTTCTGCAGTGTTTATGTTCATGCAATTGTATCACTTCAGCTGGGGGCTAAAAGTATCAATATTGATGTTGTACAGTATGTAGCTAACAACATATTGGTCACAGGTGGGTCTCAAAACACTGTGAATAAGGGGGAAGAAATGTGCTGAATGCCAAAACATAATGTGAGGGCAGTGGCTGTGTGTGTGTGTGTGTGTGTTTGTGGTTGGAAGTGATAAGTTTCAGTCTCATAGACCTCCGAGTGGCTATTGGCTTGTTTGTAGAGAGACTGTTTTCCCATCAGTCATGCTGAAATATCGTCCATGAGCTCCATAAACAAGATCATGCCTAATGAAACATGGTCTTAAGTTTGTTTTAGCAGTCACTTGTATAAGAGGGTTTTGGATATTCTGCTGCTAAAACTGTACATGCCTGAAAGTCCAAAATCAACTTTAACAACAGATCTACCCTGTACACTATTTGTCCCAGTTCAGCCTTAAGATAAGACAACAGACTGATCCTTGAACCACATCTACTGGAGCATCTGGCCAACAACTCTCAGACACAGTAGCGAATTATCATGATGATGCAGTAGCTTTGTGTTCTCTATACTGTGGAATGAATGACCTCTGTTTGCATTACAGGTTGGTGGTCAACCTGCTGGGCATTGCTGTATCAGCACCTCCACTGGTGCCCTAGTAGAAGGTTTCTCCCTGCCACCCCCTGCTGATGCTCTAGGTGTTGCTCGGCCCCCAACTCCTGCTGTTTGCATACCGCCTGCGTGTGTCTACCACCCCTGCCAGCGCTAGGTCATGCCACAATCTGTAGCGCCCTTGGGACAATGCTATCCTGCACCCAGACAAGATATGTTGCAGGCTAGCGTTGAGGGTGTTTCAAAGGGGGCAGGTCTCCTCAATGCCAAACCATTGGTGGAGATTTTGGGGACAAAGTAAGGTGTCATATGTTGCTCTGATCAGGAAGCTGAGCCTGGCCTGAGAGATCTTCCACAGATCAGACCATGACAATGGCCTGTCCATGAGTCCTTCCCATGTTGTCAAGCCTCCCTGCCGGCCTTGGGACACCGCTTTGATCTTATAACATTCTTTCTCAGCCCTTGTCACTTCCGCCACCACCATGGTTTTCTTCTCTTCCTTGTTAGCCCTCAACCAGAAGACAGGGGCCTCGCCCAATTCAAGGCCTGCTTGTCCCTCCTGGACTCTGCTGACAACCTCGTGATGCTGCAGCCTGCTGATTGCCTGGTTGACCTCTTGCTGTGCTTTCCACTTCCTCCCGGTTCGAACATGGATGTCCACAGCTCTTACCAGGTGGTCGGTGGACTCCCTCTGTTCCAGAACCAGCTGTGCGTTCTCCTGCTTGTAATCCCAGCTGATGGATCACAGTGGGAGCTGCAGCAGGTTCCTACCAAAGAGGCCTGTGTCGGAAAGACATCTCAGCAGCCCCAGCCACTTCCTGATGTAAGAGTTCGCCAGCCCGTCCATCTTGCTTGCTGCTGAGGAGGATACTTCACACAGCTTCAGTGGTCACATTATCCTTTGGTACAGTGTGAATTGGTAACACCACACTTTGTACTTACCAGGGAGCTGGCCAGGCTGTCTGAGAGCTGCCTCTTGACTGTCTTCCCTATCTGCCTGTCTGAGAGCTCCACTGTGTATGTCCATCCAAGGCTATGGATGGGTTGTCTAGACAGCAACGGGATCTCTGAGACGTAGCCAGGAGTTGAAGTTTCTGTTCCATGTCCATGGATCACCTTTAATGTAGTGCTTTAAAACCATGTGACCACTGACTACCTCAGCCCTCACCGCAATCACTGACTAAGCTAAAACCAGAAGTATACAGTACAAAACCTTCAGAAATTTGCATGGCCTTACACCGTATATATTTTTAATTGGAATAGGGTAGCTGTTTCGATCAGTTGGTTTGTGTAAGATATCAATTGAAATATTACAGAGTATTGTTTGATATATCACCCACATTCACATAGTCATGCTTAAGGTTTTACTCAGAAATGCAGCAATCATTTGTTTTTATTAATTCATTCTTATAAACGAAGAAAGTATGTTTTGTGTATGACACTTTGCCACTCTGAATCACTTGCATAAATGAACTGACATCAGTTTGTACCACTTCTAGATATGCATCTCTCTGTGTGTGTGTGTGTGTGTGTGTGTGTGTGTGTGTGTGTGTGTGTGTGTGTGTGTGTGAGTGTGTGTGTGTGTGTGTGTGTGTGTGAGTGTGTGTGAGTGAGTGTGTGTGTGTGTGTGTGTGTGTGTGAGTGTCTGTGGGGGGTAGTGACACCGTGTGTACCTGATAAAGGTGATGAAACACTGGGTGTGATGTGTTTTAAAGAGCACTGCCCGGGAAGTAGGTCAACTGACTGTAGATAAGTGAACCAGGTCAGTCCCCTTCTAGGTTTGATGCTTTCATCTCTGAGATGTCTGAGTTTATCAGTGACAAAAGAATATCACTGTGTTTTAAAGTAATTTACTGAAGGAACAGCTCAGTTCAGTTCAAGCAGTCTGGCTTATGTTCCAAAGTTCAACACATGTTGGCCATCAAGTTTCAGTTTCTTTCCTTCTTTCTTTCCTTCTTTCTTTCTCATGTTCTAGTCAGCGCAAAATTAAAATCAGTGAAAAATGGCGGAAGTCACCACTGAGCAACAGCAAAAAAATATAAATGTATATAAACTTCTTCTTCTTCTTCTTCCTCTTCTCATTACCATTATTATAATTATTATTATTAGTAGGAGTAGTAGTAGGAGTAGTAGTATTGTTGTGATTGTGTTATGAATGGTAAATAATATATGGATTGTAGTTACAACAAATGTGGCTGTGCAACTTATTGTAACTGCATTTATATTTCAAATTGCAGTCTACAGATATCTGAACTTTTGTTTCCGGATGTTGGGCAACTCAGCTTGATGGAGAGATTTTCCAAAGATTTTATGGGGAGCTTTGCCCCCGGTGTGTCCTCACATATTGCTGTAGAAGCTACTTCATGAAATTACTTTCATCACTGACAGAATAGCTGTATTGTAATGCTGCTTTGTCTTAAGGTTGAACCATCCTATGAAATTATTTCATTTTATAATAATTTGTGTAGGACTGATGGTGATCACCATTATGCAATTTACTGTTCTGGGAAAGTCCCCTTCCAAATGATCTCGGTTATTGACAGGCGCTCTGTATGTATTACGACTAAAGTGCGCAACAGCGCCGTCAGTGGACAGAATAGCCACACCCGCTCCCACAAAGATATTCTCCTGCCATAGCTTATCCTACAGTGAATTAGTCCCCAAGAACAAACCGTGTATGAATGAATTGTTGCGTAGACCTATGTAAGGAGTAAACTGGTTCCAAGGGGGACATGGAGTTGCCACAGGATCCTATTACAGACCCAGGCGACAATGTTTCTGAACCGGGTACTCTTTTTAAGGACACTCCGGTGAAGCTGGACATTCAAGGAGAAGACAATCACCAACAAACGGTTAGGAGACAGAATTGTTGCAACACAAACAGGGGTAAGCGGCATAAAATGTTTTAAAATCAGTTACTTTAAATAATTTACCACGATAAACTGGCTGATCTGCAATTTCAAAGTCGTCTCGATATATTACGTGCCATGCCTGTCTGTGATATTAGTTCTGGGGCAGCTAACCATGTAGTTTTTCATGTCTGTATAACATGCTTGTACTCAAACACTGAACCCTCGCTAAAATATCACATTAATATTAGGCTTTAAAAATCGTATACTGAGATTTTTGTTAGGCTAGAAAATTAGGTGTAAACTTTCTAGTTTAAAGGCATAGGTAAGTGGCATTAACCGAATGTCACCTGAAAAAGGGACACGCATTGTTTCATTTACTTGCGCTAAGGTATTGAGCGAGTCCTGCCACTTCACTCGTTTGTCACACCACCTTGTAACTCTACCCGTCTGCGAACCAGCCAGTTCCACATATCACTCTTTGATGTAACAACAAAATATATCGGCAGTTTCGACAGCGATGGGCTCAGTGAGTGGGATTTATTATCGACTTTTGAGACATTTTCTCTATTCACAAGAGAAACTGGTGACTAACATAGTCTGTATCACAGCGACTATTTTACAGTGAACAGACAGTGAAGCCACACCCCTCTGTCTCCGGTATTCCGCACCATAAATATTACAGACTTAAATGATTTTGTTGAAAATTGGTGACACCATTATAGGTCCATGCAACCCATACAACACAAATGCGATCATACACGTCAGATGAAGAGCCTCGAGATTTTTCTGACGTCTCTCTAGAGCCTTTATTCAGCTCCTATGTGTATGCGGACCTTGTTACGTAACCGGTTAAGTCACTCAGACCGAGGGAAAGGGTGTAAGAAACCTACTTTCAGAGCGTTGTTAAACACGCAAATTTCTCTTCTTATTTATTTATTTTTCTGTATGTCCATGAAATTTAGTTGTGACCAATTGCGGTAGGTTATTTGTGCTGATCTGTCAATAGCTTCGTTCCCCTTTTCTTTGAGAGAAACTCGGCGCTCGGTTACGTAATAGAGGTCAAGGGACAGGTATGTGAGTGTTCCTCGTCGTTCCAGTAATGTCTGCTAGTGCTGGGCCGTGAGACTGATTTTCCTAACCTGCTAACCTATATTCTCCGCTCTCACCCCAAGCTTGCTGCTGCAGCGGTCTTTTGAGAGCTAGAAATACAGATAGATCCTCATCGCCATCAGTTTACAAAGTTAGGTAACAGGGTCATGACACGAAAATATATAAAAATTGAAGTACTTTATTATGTGAGTCTCGCACTTGTATTCGAGGCATATATATTAGGTTTAGGACCTACTTTTTAAAAAGAACTATATTATATAATTTAGAATTGTAATTTAATAAATTAATAATTTTAGATATTATTTTATTATGTACAGCTTCATTTAGTTCTTAAATAAAAAAAAGTCTAGAAAAACAGGGAAAAAAACATTTTCTCTTTAGATTTTTTTTGGTATAAATATAATATGAAGTTGACTTACAAGCAAATGAAGGAAAGGCAATCACTTGTGGTGTGTGTTTCTGTGAGCCTCTAAATAAACAAAAATTGTCTTACCTCTGAGTAGTGCAAAGAGAGACATGAAATCTTTCTGGACACATTAATGCATAAAGTAAATACTATTTGTTTTCTTTCTTTTAGGATTCAAAATTTGCGTATAATTTGGGTCAGTCTTTCAGCCACTAGCCACACATCCTCTGGCAGATGTAACAGCTTCCAACTGTTTCCTGCTGTTAGCTAAGAGACTTTCTCTTCTGGCGTTTGGATTTTTTCCCACTCTTCCTTGCAGAGCTCTCCTAGCTCAAGAATACTGTAAGGTCTCCTTGCATTCACTACTCGTCTTAGATCATCTGACAGATCTTTCATACTAGTTAAGTTTAGGGACTATGATAGACATTGAAAAGCCTTCATTTAACATTCCTGTTTGTGCTCCAAGCTGATAGCAAGGTATGTTTCAGATGACTGTCTTGTTGAAATTCCTCGCCTCTTTCCAGCTTGAACTTGTTGACCAACCATGAGACTTTAGTCTTGAGGATTTGTTGATATGTACTTGAAGCTATTTTTCCTTCCTGTCCGAAAAATATTACTTGTTCCCCCCAGCCACCACACAGTCCCAAAGTGCAGTAGATAAATCCCTGTGATTAATGATGTTCTTTTCTTCAAATGGCTCATCCTTTTTTCCCAATCATGTCTTCAAGTTCAATTTTTGTGTCATCGGTCCAACACACTTTGTTCCAAAACTGGAGGCTGTTTAAGGTTTTCTTTTACAGACCTCTTCTTCCACATTTCCAACTCAGCAATGGAAAAGGCTTCCTTCTGACAGCCCTCTTTTACAAAACGATATTGCAAAGGGAAAACTTCCTATTCTATGGAACTGAGAACACTAACTTGTCAGTTAGCCAAACTTTTCTGCAGGTCCTTTGAAGTGGTCTACAATCTGTTTTGCAGATACGACAAGTTTTTGTGGGCAGGCTCTTCAGAAGTTGCTCCAAATCTTGCCTGATTTCAGCTGTTACATTTAACCTTTGTTTATTGAAAATGTTTCTAGCAATTGTTAGCTGGAAAGCTTTAGAGCCTCCAAATGTTTCATTAGTATCAACTGAAAGTATAAGTCAGAAAACTACCTAGGGATAACAACTGTAACAGTCAAACTGACAGATTAGGTTATGCAAAGCTATTTAAGAGCAATAGTTTGACTCTAGAATTGTCTTGAACAGACTTGAACTAAAGCCTGAACAACTAAATAAACTTCTGGACCTTAAGAGTCACCTTTTAAACAGGTTATAGAAGACCATGTTCAGCTTTTTATTATTCTGCAAATAGAAATGGAAATAAATTATAATTATGGTTTAAAATTGCAACAAGATGTCTTTAATGTTGAATCAAAATGACAGTCAAATCACTAGAAGATTCAATGAGACATACAGTTTAACCAGAGGCACTCAAACTTTTACATAGAGTTATTTTAGCTAATATTTTTGGTCTAAATGAATTTTCAGTGGTCTCATGGTACATCTCTCTCTCTCACTCTTTTGAAAACAGTAATTTTCCACAAAATTAAAAGAGCAGTTTCACTTCCCTTATTCAGATAGATAATTTATTATGTGTTTTACTGCTGTCTTGTGTTTTCTGCTAAAAGGTTGCTAATGGAAATTAATTAGAGGTTTATCCCAAGAGCTTCAGTGCATATGTGTAGTTCAGTCAATTTGTTTGTTCAAGCACTCACTTTAGAACAAGTCGCTTTAAAAATTCTCTGGTGCCAACAAGAATGTAATAACCGGTAGAGAAGTGTTCTAATTTTGGCTTTGTCTCGACACTCACACTTTCACACTTTTATGAGTGTGGTTTTTTTCTTAGCTGCAGCTGGACTGTCTGATGAAAAATGTACACATTGTCTGCTTAATGAAGAAATACCATTATGAACAGGGCATCACTGACCCTTGATGACACAAAGAGGAAATCAGTGGTTTGAGTGATAGCTGCAAACAGAACTGGATACCGTGTTCGGGGTTGCATAAC
Source organism: Chanos chanos (assembly GCF_902362185.1). Taxonomy (NCBI): domain Eukaryota; kingdom Metazoa; phylum Chordata; class Actinopteri; order Gonorynchiformes; family Chanidae; genus Chanos; species Chanos chanos. Next base: position 17,781,440 of record NC_044496.1, read on the forward strand.
TTTGTGTGGGGGGGTTATCGTATTGCTTTTCCTCAGAATAAGTATGACTGGACCTGAATGAACATGATAAGATCCGTAGGGATCAGAAAACAGTTTGTGAACTAATTGGCATTTAGTTTGAAGAGCTGTGTGAAACTCAAGAATCTCAGACTGAATGATTTAAGAGTTGTGAATAGAGGGCTAACTATTGAGACTGATTCTGATTCCTGACTGTTCTTTGTCTGCAGGTGAGCAGTACACAGGCCACAGTCAGCACCTTAGATCAGACAGAGACAAGTCAGTCGGTTTAGTGACGCTCAAGTCTCTCTCTCTCTCTCTTTATTCTGTTCGATCCATTTTTCCATTTGTGGGCAGGACGGGTTTTGACTGTGTGGCTTCCTCCTTTGCTGTTGTTAGATCATCAGTTTTTGGAGACTTTAATAAGATCATACCACACGCCTAACATCATTTCCTCAGTCGTAGTTTCAGAATCGTATTCTATAAGCAAGCAGAGGGAGTTCAAAAAATGGAGTGGCACCTTCAAAATCAACTGAATACTTCTACTTGTTGTCTGATATTCTTACAGCAATAGGCATATCACCATTTTGTGCTTAATGAGTTCTGTTGAAGCACAGACACACTGCATGCTTTGAATGGCCTTTGTGGGGATGGAAGGTCCCAATCTATCAACACACATTATCTCCACTCAGATTAGTGTAATGTAGTTTGTCCTGAATGCGCAGGAGATGTGGAAAGACATTATATCATAAGATTCACCCCTGCTAAGCTAGGCTTTATCTTGCAGCTTTCTGGGCAGTTCTTATTAGGCTACTATGTTCCGGCAGCAGTAAAAGCAGTATTATTAATAATATTAACTAATATCAGCTAGTTTAGTTATTAACTAATTTAATAATAATTAACTAATTAAATAATCGTATTTGCATGAAATACTGACGTGGAGGACATATCACATTACAGGAAATGTCTTCTACAGCTGTGGCAGCAGAAACTTTACCTGTTACAGAATTATTTCACCCACCAATCAGGATTGAGGACGAATCATTTTTACCCCAGTTCAGAAACTAAATGCAACATTTGCCACATGGTATGAAAATGATAGTGTGCATTCAGCTGAATGAATGAGTGGTTGATTTACAGCAGGTAAAAGTAAGATAAATGAAGAGATATCATAGTGTGGTGGGATCATTTTTAAACAGTGAAAATTGTAACAAGTTTGGAATAGTTGTATGAGATGTTCATATGTTAAGTAGGGGCCAATATTACTTTTAGGCTTTCTCATTAGCTATTTTAAATATATCAACAGACAAAATGAATCAGCTCAGTTTTTGCTGAACTGTAAAACAGCCTGTTGATGTGAGGGATCTGGGATGGGATCCCAGTGAGTGAAATCGATAACGAAGCATTATTATTGTCACATATGTCAGAGAAACAGATTAGTCCTTTTGGAATTTCCGTCTCATTTCATACCGATTCAGGTGGCTTTAAACATGAACACTATAGCAATGAAGCGACTTGAAAAGTTACAGAGAGTAAGGGCAGTGTCCTACTGGTGTAGCTGTTTTAGCAGTAATCCCTTCTGAAGGATTTAAGAAGCCCTCTGTTTTGGATGTTTTGTACATTTGAGGAGAGTGTGGATGTAGCTTGTATTGTGAAGTGTAAATCCTTTAATTTCCCATCAGGTACCTATTCCTGGCATTCTAGACAAACTCTTGTCTCTTTGCAGCTGGTTTGACAGATGTGTAGACAGATACACACACGCACACACACACACATATCCAGGCATAAACACACTCTGCTTTGTTGAATTGGCAGTCAAGTGCACTTTTTAGGAATGATGTCAGAACAGCTTGCCGATGACTTTTTACCATAAATCTCCCCAGTAACAGATTGCATATTAAATCAGAGGAATGAATGAAGTAAATACTTAGATGTGCCAGGTTTTCTTCCATCTTATTTGGCTTTTTGGGATTTGTTTTTGGATCAAGCTTGGACACAAAATCACCCTCCAGCCTATCGCGTACTTGCCTTGAGTTTTTGACTTGTTGATTAAGAATATTTAAAATATTAGAATATTTAACCCACATTGCTGTATTAAATGTGATTTAATCCACAATAGATTTCAAATCTGAAAAACATCCACTGTCCAAAACTCTGGATTCCGTCTTTCTGCTTTCTCAGCAGAGAGTATGTCACATTCTCATGTTCATCTGAAAGCACCTGAGAGTTTGGATTATCTTTTGTGCTTATCTGATTGACTTTCACACGACGTGCGTAATTTAAGAGGACGTGGTAAAACGATGTGCTGGAATCTTACCATGTCGCTTCAAATACCTGAAGAAAACACGTAATTGTCGTTTTCGAGTATGAACCGCTTCATCTTTTGGTAGGTCACTCTAGTTTGCCCCTGTGGTTGTTTGGTTGGGAGGCTTGAATAAGGCCAGGCTGATAATTGTAGAAAGTAGGTGCTGGCTCTCAACATGCGTGCCAAGCTAAAGGAGTTGGCTCTGTGTGCCATTCAGATTGGTAGACTTGACGCTGTGCCAGGCTTAATTGTAGATAAAAATGCAGCTGCCATGGTACAGTGTGTGGATGTGGTAGGCCTTTGACGTCATTACCATATTAAACATAACTTAATCCCACCCACACCAGAAACACTGAGGGGTGGAAGACAGGCCGTTTGTCTGTTTGTAGCAGTTACATAGTTAAAAAAAAAAAGGGCAACTAAACTCATTCTGAAACTAAACTCACCTCTTTGTCTGCTGCAGTGAAACAAACATGTTAAATATTAACATTTCATGTGACTTTGCTCTCAAATTTCCTTTTGGATGATACAGCAGTTTTCACTGTGACATGAAAATGTTAGCTCATTTTATATTAGTGATGAAAATATTTAGATAAGTATAACGTGTTATGATGTATTTATTTCACATTATATTGTAAATACAAACAAGGACTTCTTATTTTGGTAACAGACAAGTATATGGTTTTTAACTAGTTATCAAGGACATATACATATACATGACACTTATTCAACCCAGAATGCTTTCCTAATGCAGGGACAGAATGTAAACTGGATTATACACCATAAGAAGTGTGTCCTTTGATTTGAATGGTCTAGTCATGTTAATTACTTGGTCACTGATATGACAGGATGACATAGTCAAATTAAAAAGAAAGCTTTAATCCCTTAAACTGTGTAGTGGATTCAGGGTTACATGAAACATGCTTGTCTGTTGGGCTGAACATCTCAATGGAATCCTAGTCCAGAATCTTTTATCTGCCTTGATGTATCACTTCAACGTGCATCTCCACTTCAGTCCCTCTCTCTCTCTCTCTCTCTCTCTCTCTCTCTCTTTCTCTCTCTCTCTCCAGTGATCACAGTCTCCATGCTCCAGAGAGACAGAGTAAAAAAAAATTGCAAAGGTCACAGTTTTGAAAGTTGTCAGAGCAAGTGCTAGAATGATTTATTGGGCTTTGGTGACACAGTCAGTCTCTGGGGATGTTACTAATGGGGCTGGACTGGGTGTAAAGCCCATACTGCTTTTTCACAGTGCTGTAGAGGGGGAACTCCACACACATTATAGTAGCACAACCAGAGGAGACAAGAAGGAAAATGTGCCAAAACAAGATCATCAGCAATTTTCTCAGTGAACACTGGAACGGACGGCAGCTTTGAATTATTACCCAACGTCTTTTCTCGTACTGCAGTTCATATTCAGCACACGTCTACGGTTCCGTCTTTGCATACATGCATTTTGTCTTTATCAAAGACAGCCACTTATTCATGTATTCATTTTCACCAGTAAGTCAAATTCTTTGAGTAATCAGTGGAAGGAATTACAGATGATACAGGTTGAATTGATTTGCAGTGTTTTGTCACCAAGCTCTTGTTTTGGAGGGTGGAAATATGACTCTTTGGCTTCGTCAGGCTGAACTCCTCTGCTCCTGTGCTCTTATACAACTCAGCCTGCTCAAACCCAGGGGAGCTTGTTTATGCCCTCCTCTCCTTTTCCATATGTCGCTCTGTTTCTGATTATACATGCAGGATCACCCGGCCCATCTCTGATCTGTCTCTGTCTTGCTGACTGTCCTCCGCTGCCTTTGGAGTGTTTAATCTCTGCTGTTCTTTGCTTTCAGCTTTCTGCTGGCCTGGAGGGTGGCTCAATGCATAGTTTGTAAGAACAGCGCGGTCATTTCTCAATGATGTTAGTTTATCTCATGGAATATTCTTGTGTGAGTTCATCATGATATTGTGAAGTGTGAGTTAATCTTGATTTTTTTTCTTTTTCGTCGGTTGTAAGGTGAAAGAGCATGGATGAGCATAGATGTTAACTGAGTGATAGGCAGAGGTTGTCATGGTTGCTTTTGTGTTTCCATCATCTCTAAGTGTTATTGCACTTCCCTTTGTGTGAGGTTTTTACACAAACTCACACGCACTCATACACACCCATATACACACACGGGCACACACACTCACACACACACATACACATACACGCACGCACACACACACACACACACATACACTTTCTGTCATAAGGAGAACCATTTATCGGTATACCAAGTGAAGGAGTAAAGAACAGCCTCAGTAAACCAACTTAGCTTCAACTACACCCTTACATACAAAATAAGCTTTAAGACATTACATGTAGTCTCAACTGGAAGACATCTCATTAATTGCACAGCTGGATAGGACCAGACCATTCGTCTTCAGTGACAGTTTGCTTATGTGTTAAAGCTTGGTTGCTTATTCACACAGAAATAAAGCATCTGTAAGTGAGATGGTTCGGATCACTGCAGACATGTCTTTGGACTTAGAGAGACATTCCCTCTGTGAGTTCTGTCATGTCTGACCATTCAAAAAAAAGAAAAAAAAGCACCAGTCATCTGATCTCTTGTTTTCAACCTCAGGATGTACTGTTGCTGTCATTTAAAACAGAAATGTGCACCTGCATCTCATTGTAATAGGACAACTACCGGTTTGAATAGTGAGCCAGACATCTGACGTGAGACATTTGTAAGCAGAGAACTTTAGATGTCATTTGTTTCAGAGAAGGGAAGGCCAGCTCAAATTGTGAGAGATTGTGGCTTAGTCTCTGCCCAGATTTTTGAAGAAAGTGAATTAAAAATAAAAAAAAAACATGCCCCATGAGATTAGAGAGCGCTTGTTACTTCCTGCGGGCTCTGTTGATGTAAAGAGGATCTGGGTAGAAGCCACCTCAGCCTTGTGGTATCTTCAATAATAACCATCAACAGGAAGTTTAACTTGAACACAAATCTACTTCACTTTGTGGTTAGTGATCTGTACATATAGTTCAAATCGTAGACCAGCAGCGTTCAGGAAACATACACGATGACGTCAAAGAAAACAGTTCAGTGTTGCAGCCTTCAGCTGAAGTGTTCAAAGATTATGTGTACTAAATGCATTATGTGAATGTCATGTGTTTAGAGCAGAGCTGAAGCCATAGCAACACATTTCTTCCTTCATTCTCTCTCTTCCTCTTCTCTTCCCTTGTTCTCTCTCTTTGTTCTCTCTCCCCAGAGACTGACCAAAGGGGTCATATGGTAGGAAATGAGAGTTCTGAGAGTTCTGTGTGTGTTAGTGATCTCAACACTGTACACAACAGAACGGGACAGGGTAATGGACATTTCTGGCCAATATAGAGACAGTTATCAAATAAAATCAACTGTCCTGTTTTATTACCTGTCAGACAAGAATTTTAGCTTTGCTTTAAGTAAAATCGCTCTGACCTTGTGACTTTTGTGGTGTTTTCCATTATTCTGTCTCATAATCCTAGGTGTGACACATCAAACTTGAAAGTAATGTGTTTGAAATCTGGTCCTCTGACTCATAAATTATGATGAGCTGCTTTATCGATGCTATGACTTTCAGTCTTACTGCAGCAAATAATGGCTTATTGCACTCTAAACAAAGATTTTTTTTTTATGCAGGGTCAGGCTTAATCTTTGTTTGGTTAAAGCACCATTTAAACTGCCTGGATTTCAGAGGCTGATCAGAAGACTCACCTGAGCTCTAGTTACATTTTTTTATTGGTCACCCACACACACTAGGAACAGTGACCAGTGAAACTCAACAGGAGCAGGAGCAGTGGATAACCCTAATACCATACCCAGGGAGCAGTTGGTGGTTAAGTGCCTTGCTCATGAGTACTTCAGAGGGTGTGTAGAGGGAGGGGAAAGCGCTGTTCATTGGGGTGGGACTGCCCACATTTTTTCCCACTGGTCCAGGGGATTGAACTGGTGAACTTTCAGCCACAAGCCCACTTCTCTAACCTTTAGGCCACGGCTGCCATGGGGGCACCTGGATGGTGGTGGAACAGCAAATTACCCTGTGACCCATTTTCTTCGTTTAAATCTCAGTGTTACTACTGGCTAGGACAGGTTTCACAAAGAGCACAATTTGGTATGTTGTGGAAAGGTCAACCACTCTGCCCGGTACTCTCCCTGTCAGTGATTCCCAGGTTCACAGGGGCCCCTGTTCAGATGCACTCCGTCTCCTGGAACTGGGCCGGCACCTGTTTGGTTGCAAATCTCGGGAAATAGCCTCGACGTGTGCTGTTTGACAGTGACTGGGCCATCATGTTTTGGAAGGCATACATGCGAGTGCTTACTCTCCTGGATTGGCATGGGTCCCAGAAATGTTATTGTGGTCAATATCAATCCCACCCAATACCAGACAATCTGCATATTACTGGTTCAGATGTGGGAGTGTCGATCTCCCACATCTGAACCAGTTCTTAATGTTTTTGAACATTGTGATATGTTGGTAGCATGGATGACACAGCCAAATTTACTGTCATCACACATTCCATTATTTCTCATACGTATCCCACTGTTTAAAGCATATGTGGTTTTAGAGGTTGAAATGGCTACCATTTAATCTACTAAAGCAAGAGTGTCATCGACAAGCTAATCTGGTTTAGATTGTTAAGGAAAATCACCGTGCCTACTTGAGTGACTTTGAGATGGACCGTGTAAACATGCCACTGCTGGAAATAGACCAACAATCGTAATCTGCCACCCAGAGCCAAAGCTGGTCATCATGAGGCTTCAGTAAGTTATGTCATGGAGAGCTGAGAGGAGAGACTGTGTTGTTAGAGCTTGAAGAGACAAGATCAACAAACTGGAAGTTTGAAATGAAAAGTCGTCTTCCCTACTCAGCTTAACTGCTCTTCTGATCCTGTCACAGATGCCAGTGAAAGGTGTGAGATTTGTGTTCCTTGTGTTCCTTTACTTACACGATATTTGGACGTTCTTGTGCGTTATGGTTTGTGTTTGTCAGGGATTCTGAACAGTCCCAGTCTCTTCAACTTCATTTTTATCTGTCATATAAACAAATTCTGGATAAACTTGAATTAGATTCAGCAAAGTCGGCGCCTGGTTTTGCTATCTCTGTATCGCCGAGTTTGTCCTGCTCTGGGCTAGGATTGCAACCCCCACCCCCCCACCAATGAGCTTTCTGTGTAGTGTTGTCTCATGTCTCTTTTCAAATGTTCTGTCTGGTTTTGTTTTGCTTTGTTCCTATTTGTTCCCGCTGCAGCGCTCTACTGACCCAGTTTGGTCTAATCTCTGCAAAGTGCCGTAATGCACTTAAGAGGGTGTTTGTATACGCAGGCACACAAAAAAATGTGTGTGTGTGTGCGCGCGTGCTGTGTTTTTGTGTTATATAAGTGAAGTCATCCTTTCCTGTTAGCTTGTCAGAGGCCTGGGATCTGCTACTAGAAATGGAGAGATGGAAAAATACAAAGGAGAATAATCGGGTGGGGACAGTAAAGAGAGAGAGAGAGAGAGAGAGAGAGTGAAAGATAGAGTGAGCGAGAGAGAGCGAGAGAGAGAGTGATGGTGCACAAAAGGATGGGGGGTGGAGACTGAGGGGATGGAAATGGGAAAGATGATATAAAAGGAAACTATGATTACTATGTCATACTCTGATTGGCTCCTGTACAGTGGAAGAAGATGTCATCCTAGTTCTTGTATGGGAAATAATACTCGGTTTGACCCCCAGCCTGTGTTTCCTATACAGCGTCTCTTGTCTTCCTCATCCTTTTTAACGCTTTTTAAATAGAAGAACCTGAATTAAGAAGAGCAAAAGGAGTAATTAAATGTCTTGTCACATTTCAGTCTATGGGAGTGTTCTCTCTCTTTTTTAATTAACAAAATATAGACTGCTAACAAATGATTTCAACATAACTTTTACACATTCTTAATACTCAAACACACACACACACACACACACACACACACACATACACACACACACACTCAACTAAATCTATTACAGCTAGCGTTAGAGTGAGACCACAGTAGTCTGGGATGCAGGAATGCAGTTAGGATTCATGCCACGCTGCCAGTACCAGATGGGTTGCAAAGGAGTGCTTTGAAGTAATTGGTTAATATTTCGCCTTTGAAACAAAGATGAAAAAAAATGCCCTTGGTATCTAAAGAGCTGACCTTTTCTGTTTATGACCTTATCTATTTTGTCTGTTTCATTACACTCTTATTCCTACTACCTGAAATAATACTCCAAATACTCCAATTTGGGTTTTCATTTTAACAGATGTGCAGCAACAGTTTTTCAAAATCTGTCAGACCAGGGCATGGCTAATGCATAAAACATGCTGAACGATAGAAAAAAAGACCCAGTGGCAATATTTGTCATTTATTTATTTATGATTTGAGCAGTGCACATGTTTCAGCCCCAGGATAAAATGCAGTTCCATTCATGAGTGGGGTGAGGTGGGGGGTTTTGGAGCTAGTGCAGTGTCTCCATACTGGTTACACTAGAAGTGGGAGAGGGAGAGAAAGAATCTTACAAATGCCACATCACTCCCAGTCATTCCTCAGTGGATTTTCCGTACCACACGCTGGATCTGCTGTATGGAAACCTGAGCACAGGCGCTATCTCTATTACTGTATCACTGATTTTTCCATAATCAAAGACCCAGTATTACTGAGCTGTGAAATGTAATGTTGTAAAAGCAAAACAAAAGATTTGGTTGCCAGATAGTAGTGTAGGTTACTGAGTTTTTTGGGGGTTTTTTTCACTTTCAGTTATTTTGTTTTACTATCTTTATTTTATTTATTTGTTTATTTTGCTGTTTTGTTTGAAGTTCTTAAGCTTTACCATGCATGGGGTAATATATAAGAACCAATGTTGTGGAATTTTAAGTAAGACTGAGAGGGAAAGTACCATTTAATGCAAAACAGTTATCATCAATGGTTTTTTGTTTGTTTGTTTGTTTGTTTGTTTGTTTTTAATTTTCAGCTCAGAAAGCAAAAAAAAAACATGATTTTGAGAAGTGTAACTAGTGTAACAGGCCAGATGTACAGGTTGATTTATGATGTATAAATTGGTGCCCAAAGATTTTCTGATATTGAAGTTGTGGATTTTTGCACATGCACTGGAATAAATGGGCAGTCTCAGGCATTCTTTGGGCCTTGTCAAAATTGTACTGACTCAGTTGGTCTGCCAGACTTTCATACACATATAGACTCATAAATACACATATACACACGCGTTTAGCCACCACATTTCTCTGACGGAATCCATTCAAGTCATGTGTGCTCAGAGACAGCACGTGGTTTTGTGTAAGGGATGAGATGGAGTTAACCCAGGCGGTTTCAAATTGACACCAACCTCAATGAACCTACATCCTCATACATACATGTATCAGCTCTCTGGGCTGTTAAATAATCCTATCAATATCTGTAACAGGAAAGAAGTGATATCATTGTCATTTAGAGATTTAATGTACTGAATAATTCCCCCTGTAAAACCAGTTCTAATATTAACTGTCATCACCCACTGTGGGAATAGGAAAGAAAATCACAAAGAAATAATGACCCTGTTTGATGTGAAAACTCAGCTTTTATGCTACATGCCCTCACTGAATCATACATGGTCTTGTGTCTTGGTTGGACAGAAGCCCTGACATCACCAGACGCCAGGCTTTGCTCCGGGACCTCAGGGCGTGTGTGTGTGTGTGTGTGTGTGTGTCTGCTGTTGTAAATTCAACTCTCTAACAAACTGAAATAGTCTGACTGTTTGAATTCACTCCCCTGGAAGCCATGTTTAAAATATTCACACACCCAATATGCGTCAGTACTTAAGAGCTGCCAACTGACACACATTTCAGCCAAGCTTTTTTCTTCCATGCAGTCTCTTTTTTTATTTTATGAATACTGAGCAACGTTCGCAAGCTCTTTATGAAATGCCTGTTTCACTCTTACGTCCGATTATTTCATAGTTATTTCAACCAGGTACTGGGGGGGGGCTTAGACACTTCAAAGGCCAGATTTAAAAACTGTAATGTCCGACAAACGGTATTGTCTTTTGTCTATAAAGTGTGTATCTTGTGGCTTAAAGGATTTTTTTGAGAGAGCTGGAAAGAGGGATTTTAACATGTCTAGACATAAAAAAAAAAAAAGATTCTCAAGTTGGCACTTGTTTTTCCTCCTCAACATTTTCTGAGCTTGAAACAGCAGCATCTGATGGCTAGATAGCAGCAGTATTGCACTATTTTATGATATGACAAAAAATTTGAATGACTCGAGGTTATTACCCTCTCTTGCAATAGCCTATGTTGACTGAAGAAACAATATAGCACGAATCAGTTCTGTACTATTAGCTTCATCATAGAGAAGTAATGTCACATACTGTATAAAGGGGTTGATGATGCAGAGGTTCTATCTAGATGTGCTGATATTTGCATCAGTTTGTACAACAACCATTTTTTTTATCAAACCATAGCTGAACTGACCAGCTCTAACCTTGTCCTGGATACACTGCAGTGTTATCTAGTTAATGTATTGTTAGCTGTTTTCCTCAGTATACCAAGCTTGTGTAGACTGGTTGGTCGTTAATGTGTCACACAGCTGCTTGCGTCCAGCTGTTCATAATCATTATCACATTTAGTGTCATAATTGTCTATGATTGTGTAAGCACTCATTGGTTACCAAAACCCATGTTAACAGCTCACGTCAAGGTTTCACATGATGACAAATGCAATAATTAAAGTTAATATATTTTCTGTCTTTTTCAGATACATCTGGTGCCAAAAGGACACACACATGTAAGTACATCTATGTATCAGTGTATTACTGAACAAAACCTTTAAAGCAAAAGTGACAGAGATACCCAAGAGTCACTATCTATCTGCTGTCACCGGACGCTACACAAATGAAGCTAATCACTTTCAGCGTTCATTCTCATCGTCCCTGTTCAGCGCTGACTGTTCTGCTGTGACTGGTCGGTTCTGACTGACTTGAGCCCCTGCTTGATACCTTCCCCCTCCCCCTGCTATTAATGGTACTGACTAAAATCAGTTGGCAGAATGTTTTTTTAACTCAGTCATAGTATTTTAATGTGGAGCACAGCTGTCAGTGGATTGTTTGTTTCATATTAACAATTTTGTTGTGAGAAAATTGTATTCCCTAGCCTCGGGGCATTGTGTCAATAGAGGACCATTAGTTTGGGTGAGTAATTGCGTGGGTAATTGCGTTTTTTACGGCTTACGCAACTCTGTCCTCTGAACTTAAATCTACAGGAAACTGTATTCTCTTAAAGTTCCCTATTGTAGCACTTACACAACAGAGACATATGCCTGTACTTGTGTGGAGAAATCTAACCAAAGAAGGAAGAAGACTGCTTATAAACTTGTGTGAAGGACAAATAATAAATTCTGTTGTGTACAAGCATTTGGACCAAAGATATGTGAACCCTCCCTCCCCCTCTGCTTGTGTGTGTGTGTGTGTGTGTGTGTGTGTGTGTGTGTGTGTATGTTTGGATGTTTGCGTTAGAGACTCTCTGTAAATAACCAGCAGCTGTGAGCAAGTGTGTGCTTGTCTAGTGTGGGCTGGTTAGAGTTCATGTTCAGGATGGCAGAATGCAGAGTGTCTCTGGCTGCCTGGGCTCAGATCCATTCCATCACACTGCAGTTATGTGGAGAACGGCATGGCTCAAATACTGTCTCCCAAACATGTCTCAGTGTTTAACCCTCAAATGCAGTGAGATGGGTGGAATTGTACCCTCATTAAAATGCCCATTCTCTAGGCACATTTGGCAAATTCTCAGTAACCTTTTAGAAGTAATCCAATATTTGTGTAAATGTAAGAATCGCGTGAATAGGTATAAAACTAAAATGAACAGGCTATAGGTAGCTGGTCTACAGCTAGTAAATGGTCTTCATTTGCATAGACTGGTAGAGCTAGCAATTGAAAAAAAACCAAGAGATTTGACATTTTGTCCATGTTCCTCCATAGATACATATGTCTGCTCTGAGGGCATTTAACTTATTAAGTTATCCAAGCTGTCTCACATGATCAGCTATAGCAGGATAAAAAACATACAGTATGTCCTTTTTTTTAACTGAGGATGGTCTTTAGATATAACTGATATGGCCTTGTGTCTGTGTCGATTTTAGATGAGATTTGAGGTGATTTTAAGGTGAGAGTGGTTGGTCTGTGATAGGCTAAAGTGAATCTCATATGTAAAGGGATTGTACAGGGCAGGAGGAGGATTTGGGATGAATTGGATCTTTGCCAGGTCATTAGCTCTCAGATGGATGTATTCCTCTGTAGTGTCTCTGTCCTGTGTCTCTAGAGTCTCCGTAAGCAGTCTCATCTGTTCAGCCAGACCGACTCATCGTACCATGTGTCTCTCTCAGGCCCTGCACATGTACATGAGCAGAACGTGAGGGATGCCAGTTACCCTGGAGGCAAACACTTGTCATCTCAAATCACTGCAGTTAATGTGTTTAATGCTTATTTCAGTGTTTTGCATTCGCTGCGTCGTGCATACATTTCATATTTACATTCACTGGTACTTACTTTAGGTGTTATATATTGAAGCGTTTTTGTGCACACACGCGCGCACACACACACACACACACACACACACACACACTACACTTTGACTAAGCATCTATTGGCTGACTCCACTTGTCACTCAGAGCGGAGAAGCAGGCAGTGAGAAATAGATGTAAGCTGATGTCACAGTCACGTGGACTGTCATGCGGTAGAGACAGAGCAGAGGAGACCAGAGCTGTAGTCAGCACTGCCACAGACAATTCACACCACTGTGGAAAGACGCACAGCTACAGGATGTATTTAATGATCACAGCCATGAAAGGTAAGAGAAGAGCAGATTTCAGTGTGAAATCTCTTTAGAATAAGTGATCTGATCAGAGATGGTGTGTGTGTCTTTGTGTGTGTGTGTGTGTGTGTGTGTGTATGTGTGTGTGTGTGTGTGTGTGTGAGTGAGAGAGAGAGGGATACATCCTTATGATTAGTAAGATTTACTCATGTACTATATCCATTGCATTGTTTTTCTGAGATTTCGTGGCTTTTGTGAGGCTATTTGTGGGGTGAGAAAACCACTCATGCTTTACACACGTGTATAAAGCATGGTAGCTTAAGTATGTTGTGTTTATGTGTGTGTGCATGTGTTTTGTTTTGTTTTTGTGGAGGTTTATAATTATTCCTAGTGATAATTAGATAGTGGTAGTCTAGTTTGTAATGAGAGAAATGGGTATGTGATGTGTTTTGTGGAATTCTCATGTTGTTTTCTTACACTACCTGGATGGGCTGCCATGTTAAATGTGTGGGCAGATGTGGGAGTGCTGTTCCACTGACCTATTTTTGGGCTTAAAGAATACTGCTGGTGGGTTTGTGTGGAAAACGCTGCCTGTTTATCTGAAGAGGGATGGAGATGCAGCTGACTTAATCCCCCCTACCCCCACCCTGAATCCCCCCACACACACACACAAACACAAACACAAACACACACACAGACACAAACACAAACACACACACAGACACAGGCACACACACACAGACACAGGCACACACACACACACAGACACAGGCACACACACACAGACACAGACACACACAAACACACACACACACACACACACACACACACACACACACAGAGTCTGAACTTAGTCATGCTGGCAGCTGTCATTACATATTAGCGTTAATGTGATGGAGGAATAAAAAAGCCATGCTGTGAGGGCCTTTGCACTCTCATTCTAAAGACAGGCATGATATTTCTCATGTCCGCATTCTCTATTCACAGACACTACAAATGCCACGGTGGGAGCATGTTCCCTGTGAAAGCATTTTCCACTCACAATCATCAGACTTCACCAAACCTGCACTCGGACGCACGCACGCGCGTACACGCACACACACACACACACACGCACACACACACGCTACTAATCTGGTTTTAGATTATAGTCTCTAATTGTGGCTTACTCTTGTTCCGTGCATAATGAAAGGAGGCAGTGTTTGTGACTAACTCATAGTAGGGTACCCATGTTGATGAGCTCATTTGTTTATAAGAGTGGTATTTTTAAGGTTTTCATTTTTATTTTTAAGGGTTATTATTTTTGACTTTGAGGTTTAAATTCATATTCTCCTGAAAGGTTTGTGTGTGTGTGTGTGTGTGTGTGTGTATGTGTGTGTGTGTGTGTGTGTGTATGTGTGTGTGTGTGTGTGTGTGTGTGTGTGTGTGTGTGTGTGTCCGTTGACAGCTTTTTGATTGCGCTGGATGGATGTGTTGCTTGGTGTTTTTGGCAGTTTCTGTGAATGAGAGAAATGAAACATGTTTACCCCCATGGCGTGAAACTTAACTGGAAGAAGAGGAAGAGGCCTGTGAACAGCAGTGCACTGTCTGTTTACGTACATGTTGTTGTGTGTGGACAGACTCTCTCTGCTCTCTGCATGCGCTCTCAATGTTTATTCTGGAGTGTTGTCACTAGACCAGTAGGGAGAAGACATACCAGCAGCAGTTCTGTTTGATAGGATTACGCACACTGTGCTGACAACAGAGACACACACCACTGACAGCAGTCACACTCATCTTCATTGAAACCCTTGATGTGTGTTTGTGTGTGTGTTTATATCCATGTCTGTGTGTGTTTGTGTGTGTGTGTAACACTGTCTTGGAATTCACAATGAAAAATCTTTTGTTAAACCATGACACACTAAGGTAACTTAAACCAAAACACTCTTAAAGAGAGAGCTACCATTCCACATTTTAACAAGTGGATGTCCAACAATGAAACATGAGGCTGTCTTAGTATAAAGAGGAGATTGTTTACCAGCTAGGAAACTAAAGCAGGAAGTGCAGGCATTAGAGTCATTTTTAAGATGGCGCTCTGTGTGAATCTGCTCTTTGATGTATGAATTCATAATTCACGCAAGATTAATGTCACAGGGCTCAGAGTGGCTAATTAAGGCAGACTGGTTTTACATTTCTAATGAGGAGACGAAGACACTCAATTAGGCATTCAGAGCCAAAGCATTGTCCATCATTTCTAAGCAGTGACTTTATTTTAGTCTCGTTTACATACGAAGACAATGGTTTTTGAAAAGATCATTGTTCATTCTGGCGGACGAAAAAACTGCAAAGCCGCTCCTGGATCAGTACTTTACCCCCCCCCCCCCCAACCCTCCCTGAGGCCTGGCGTGCTGATACATCTGGAAACGGAGGATATTGAGATGGGATTTCCAAAGCTTTAATGTTCACGGTGAACAGTGGCAAGCAGAAACAATTTCCTGTATAAAACCTAAATCGTTTTCATTTTAATCATGTCTCTGCTGCTTCTGCAGACAGTGTTAGGCAGAGTCAGCTCACTGACGGTTTGTGAGTTTTGTCTAGATACAGGGTATCTCAGTTCAGACAGCTTCCTTAAGAATAGACAGCTAATTCTAAGCAACTCATATGTGTTAATACGTTTCGTGTAACGGTATAAACCAATGATCTGTTGTGCTAAGCTGTGGTCTATTTTTAATGCATGCTCACTCTCTCTCTCTCTCTCTCTCTCTCTCTCTCTCTCTCTTCCTCTCTCTCTCACTCTATCTGTGTGTCTCTCCCTATCTCTGTGTTCAGCTCAAATCGAGATCATTCCCTGTAAGATCTGTGGTGATAAGTCATCAGGAATCCACTATGGTGTGATTACATGTGAAGGCTGTAAGGTAAGAGCCAGGCGTCAGTGAAATTTAACCCTGTTGGCCATCAGTTCAGTCCTCTAAAGGCTAGCAGGGGCGGGCACCGTGCCAGTGGATCATATGAGGAACCGTCCTTATCTCACATTCAAGTCCACACGCTTAATGAGATTCTTTCTCTCTCTCTGTCAGGGTTTTTTCAGGAGGAGTCAACAGGGCAGCGTGACGTACACGTGCCCTCGACAGAAGAGTTGCCATATCGACCGCACTAGCCGAAACCGCTGCCAACACTGCCGCTTGCAGAAATGCCTAGCAGCAGGCATGTCTCGTGATGGTATGTTAAACACATACACACACACACACACACACACACACACACACACACATACACACGTGCTCATACAATATGTGTGTCTAGCAGAGTGCAAGTAATAACGTGGATCGCACACATTATACACACACACATGCTCATACAATATGTGTGTCTAGCAGAGTGCAAGTAATAACGTGGATCAAGACTACTTAAGATTTGTACATTCTGTTTCATAGTTCTTTTCTAGAGTAGCCTTTTTATGGCTTGTTGAAGTCTTCAGAGGTCTGTTTTGTTCTTTATGTTATGTTATCTTATGTTATATTGTCCTCTCTTTTTGGATATTTTCATGATAAGTTTCCTTTGAGACACTGATCTGAGGCTGAGCATGTCAGGAGAGTCTAAAACAGTGCTTGTGTGTGTGTGTGTGTGTGTGTGTGTGTGTGTGTGTGTGTGTGTGTGTGTGTGTGTGTGCGTGTATGTGTGTGTGTGTGTGTGTGTGTGTGTGTGTGTGCGTGTGTGTAGCGGTGAAGTTTGGTCGTATGTCTAAGAAGCAGAGGGACAGTCTCTTTGCTGAGGTGCAGAAGCATCGTAAGCAGCAGCAGGAGGAGGGGAGAGACCCCCAGCCCCCTGGGGAAGCTGAGGCCCTTAAGCCCAGTTACGCCCTCTCAGCCACAGGCCTCACAGAGCTCCCCGATGACCTGACAGGGTACGTGGAGGGCCACACCCCCGAGGAAGGCAAGGCAGACTCAGCGGCCAGCAGTGTTTACGTGGACATCCAGCCGTCACCTGACCAGTCTGGACTGGACATGGACGACATCAAACTGGAGCCCATGTGTGACCTCAGTCCAGAATCCAGTCTTGCCACGTTCTGCTGCTATAGCAATGGAGACACGTCACCCACAGTGTCCACTAATGAGCTAGGTAACACACACACACACACACACACGTACTCGCACACGCACATGAACACACAAACACACACACACACACATGCACATACAAACTCCATATAACTGGTGTTTGTGACAACATTCAAGTATTCGCAAACTGTGACTTCTACAAGACTTTGATAGTGATTATGGGCAGGATTTGCATTAAATCATTTACATTCATAGTTATACAGTTTGCATATTCTTTTATCCAAAGCAACTTCCAGCAGGCAGAGTACAAACCAATTATGTAGCCATAAGGAACTGACTGTCACATAATTGACAACAGTAAGTTTAATATTAGACCAGATGCAAATGCAGGAATGCTGAAGGAAAATAAGCGAGTGGACTATGAGTGGATCAATAGCCCTATAATATAAGCTACTGACAGGAAGTATCACAACAAGTGCTAAGTAGTACCAGTCATAGAGGGAAAGAAAGCTACATCATAATGCTAAGTGCATATAGGATAGTATCAACATAGATTTACAGAATTTATAAGAAAGTACAATGAAATGAAAAATGACACTGGCTGGTGACTCCTCCCACATCAAGTATGGCAGGATATAAAGCAAAAAGTGTATGATTGACAGTGATGAGGTTTAAAATAGCAGGAGACTGTGAACCTGCCTTCTCAGCTCATTACTTGAGGCATTTGTGATTAGTGTTTCATTAGTGAGTGCCAATTAGGCTCCAGCAGGGCGCCCATCAGGGGAAATCAGCCGTTAGGATCCCTCGCGTCTGAGAAACAGGCTTTCATCTTGACTATACTCCCAATAATTTTTAGTTTTTATTCATATTAATCTCTCTGATTAAAATAACAAACTTCACATGAATGCACCACTGAGCTTTAGTGCTCTAGCTTTGCTGCTCGCCTGTCTCTGTTTTTGTGTGTGCGTGTCTGAAACAGAACATCTGGCTTTGAACATCTGTAAGTCTCATATGGAGACCTGCCAGTACTTGAGAGAAGAATTACAGCCAAACAAGTGGCAGACTGTGCTACAGACAGAATTGGACACCTACCACAATAAGGTTTGTGCATATTTGTGTGTTTGTACGTCTCTGTATGCCTGACTGTGTATGATTACGAGTAATATTTGTATGTGTGTGTGTGTGTGTGTCTCTCTCTCCCATGCAGTCTCAGGAGGACATGTGGCTGGTGTGTGCGGTTAAAGTAACAGAAGCGGTGCAGTACGTCGTGGAGTTTGCGAAGCGGATTGATGGATTCATGGAGCTATGTCAGAATGATCAGATTGTGCTGCTGAAAGCAGGTACTGACGCACGGACATATACAGACGCGCAGACAACAACCACGTCATCTGAATCAGGGAGCGCACTACAAACACACATACACACATACTTACTCACAGTCAAACAATCACACATATATCATTTATACCAATAGTCCTCCCCCGGAAAAAAAAAAACACTGTACAGTTTTTCAGTTAGTACAGAAGTTAAAGTGACATCTGTAACGTGAAATCTGTTTACACCACAAAGCGTAAGTTGTTCTGGCGTGGAAACAGCATGTATATTCAGTGTATTCGTGACACTGGGGACAGAAATGTCCAACCCAGTGGCAGATTTGAGAGATGTCTGTACGTACAGACTCGGAGCAGTGGGAGAGAGCAGCTGAAGTGAATGTCTGTTTCTTCAGGTTCTTTAGAGGTGGTGTTTGTGAGAATGTGCCGGGCCTATGATCCACAGAACAACACAGTCTACTTTGATGGGAAATATGCTGGACCAGACGTCTTCAAATCACTGGGTTAGCATTTTCTGTTACTCTTCGATAGACATTGATCTACTTTTTTCTGCTATTATTCTTTATGGTGTAGAGTTGTATTTTTAAACATACAATTGTGTGTGTGTGTGTGTGTTTGTGCGCGTGTGTGTGTGTGCGTGTGTGTGTGTGTGTGTGTGTGTTTCACCAGGCTGTGATGACATGATCAGCTGTGTGTTTGAGTTTGCTAAGAGCATGTGCTCCTTAAAGCTGACTGAAGATGAGATCGGACTCTTTTCAGCGTTTGTGCTCATGTGTGCAGGTGAAAGAGACATTTGGCTCTATCTTACGCATGCATGTGGGCTAATCATATGAATCAGTGAGTAACAGTGATGTAGGTATCAGTGTCTGCCCATCAACCTGATCCTGAGAGCTCATATAATCTGTAGGAATGATTCATCGCCTGCATCTATCACTGTGGCTGTCAGCTCTTTCCTCCTCTGATCTCCAAATATGGCGCATTAAAGCCCCTTTTGTAAGGCTGTGTCTGTGTGTTTGTGTGCACACTTGAATTTAGACCGCGATTGGCTCCAGGAAAAGGGAAGAGTGGAGAAGCTTCAGCAGAGGATCCAGATGGCCTTGCAGCACCTTCTACAGAAGAATCAGAGAGATGATAGTGTTCTCTCAAAGGTATGTACTTGGACAAACACACACACACACATACAAACACGCAAAGTCTGTGTAAGTGCTTAGTTATGAAATGCTGACTGTCTGTGTTTTGTCTCTCTGCAGTTAATGTGCAAAGTTTCCACATTGCGAGCGCTGTGTAGCCGACACATGGAGAAGCTGAGTGCATTTCGAGCCCTGTATCCAGACACGGTGCACTCACGCTTCCCTCCGCTGTATAAGGAGTTGTTTGGCTCAGAGTTCACTCAGACCTCTCCCCAGGAGGCCTGACAGAAGGGAGGTACAATGAGACTGAGAAATGGAAAGAGAGAGTGAGAGAGAGAAAGAGAAAGAGAAAGAGAAAGAGAAAGAGAAAGAGAAAGACAGAAAAGCACTACATTGGGGGTTGTATGTCCACAGTCTAACACTGAGAGGAGCTCACATCCCTGCACAAAAACCCACAGTCTTACAGCTGCATTTCCACACAAACACTTACCAAAGCCAGACTGCCATGGACACTCAGCCCCTGAGAGCCAAAATGGCACCTGGTAAAGATGTGGCCAGAAAATAAAGATGACCCCATCAGGATCCATTAGAAGATCCTGTATCTGTCAGTGGGGGCTTTTGCTCCTTCAACCAGCACCAGTCTGTCCTATCAAATGTCTGTTTAGTCTCTCATGTCAAGTGTTGAAGTTATTTTCCCCTCTGTTCCTCCCTGAGTAGGATCCTGAAATCTCAGTAGAAGAGGAGAGAGAGAGAGTATGCTGTAATTTACCATCCAACAGCTGTAGCATCACAAAAGGCTGAGGGTGAGGGAGAAGCCAAATGAAGTACACCAACACACACACACACACACACAGCACGCAACACACACACACACACACACTCACACACATTAGCAGTGCTTAGGTCATGAAATCTGAAGGCTTTATGAGAATGCTGTCATTTTGTCCAGGACAACATTCCAAAATTAAAGAAAAATACAACTGGAAGAGTATCAGATTTCATGCTCAGAGTGGAAGGGTAGAGCTCAGACAAAAGAAACTGAAGGTATATATTTGGAGAAAACATTGTAAGTAGTGAAGAAGCAGTAAAAGAAAACCTTACTAATGGAAGCACTTACTATTTCTCAGCAATAAATAATTTGGGATTTCTTAATTAACAATTGTATGTGTGAATGAATGTGTTATATGGATCCATCTCAATGATTTGTCATTTTTGCCTCTCAGTTCTCAATATATTTCAAGGCTTTGTGCCAAATTGTGCCAATAGTGAGTGTTATATAGCTTTCTATGTAATGAATGGATGGGAAATTGGTTTTACAGTGGATAAAGAGTGTATGTCAACATTCCAGGGGGCTTGTAATTAGATAACAGGGTTATCATGGTGATGAATTATGATTGGCAGTGCCCCTGACCATTCCTCTCTAGTACAGCAAAGACTGTGCAGGACTCTACTACCCTGTGCAACAACTCAGGGAAAAGGAGAGGAACATGTTTGTGTTAGTTCCATTCAGTATATGATGCTCCTTTAGTTCTCTGGTTGCTTTACCTGTGTCATTGTTCATCTTGTTAATCATCCAGTGTTTAGTCAGAACAGCAGTTATCATAGTCAGAATATCTGTTTGTGATTTAATTGTGGCAGGAAGAGAAATGGAATCTTCTGTATCATTTGCCGTTTTGTTTGTTTGTTTGTTTGTTTTCCATCCTGAGGATTTTTTCATCAAAAGAACTTACACCAGGCATGTAATAACTAGCTCCTCGTTCATGCACATGACCTTTGTGTTTAAGCGTAAAGTATGAATGCTAAAGCAGCAACGCTTCAATTCCAGATCCATGACCTGTAATGACATTACCTATATAACTGTTTCAATAAGGGCTGACTCTGCCATATTTACTGTTACTTACAGGATGTCACCAAGGATGTGTAAACTTGGTGTCAGGCAGATACTTCATATCTCATGAATGCACACAGTTAACAGTTAAACTCTAAATTTGTGAAAGACAATCCATCTCACCTCTGACCTCACAAGTGAGTAGCTTATCTTAAGGAATCCTCAGGGAGAAGAGAACAATGCATGAAACGCATGAGCAATAGAGAGAGAGAGAGAGAGAAACTTACAGGAGGTTTATTTGTAGCAATACAATTTATGTACACTTTCAGTGACATGTCACTATTAGAGTATAAAATAAATGTAATAGTGATGTAATAAGAACAATATTTTTTTTAAAGGCCACAGAGTAAATCGCGTATTCTGAGAGGTGTCTTGTTTTGATATTTTCACTAAATGGAAATTCAGTTCAAATCTACATGTGGCCAAGAAATTAGTCAAAGTAACCTGTGACCTAAGACAGCAATAATACATTTGAAAATTGTTAAAAAAATAATTTTAGAACAGTATGTAACTTTTTTAAATAATGCTAAACTGAACCATACAAAAACAAAAAAAATCATTTCTGGTGAGTTCTGAAGTGATGAAATAGATGTAACATGCTTTCAAACTAATGACATTTGTCAGCTCCTTAACTGCCTTTATTTATTAAAATGTTTGTTTTTGTCATTTCAGTTTTATCGCATTGTCACCCAATTTTTCAACATCTAATATGACGATAGTCATCTTAGTCGTGTCTTTCAGTATCAGTGTTTTTCCCACTCTGTATATGACAGGTGTCAGAGTGACAGACAGACAGACAGATACACAGGGCAATATGTATGTGGAGTAGCAAGCTGGTTCATCCCCTATACCATGAAATTACCTCTACCAAAAAAAAAAGAAAAAAAGCAATAATATTATCATTCTAATGTTGGAGATTTTAGAGGGAATTTGCATTTTTTTAAATAATCTAGAATTTTATTGTGTCAGTTCCTTTTCGTTTTAATTGTTGGATTTGTATCTTTTACTCCTGTTTTGTGATGATCTGCCCGGTCTTGTTTTCTGATATGATACCTAAGAAGATTCTGCACCCTCCCTCTGCTAACGTTATATGTAAGCTTAAAACTGGTGATATGCATGAACTGAAACCTATAAATTATATCTTTGCTGAAAAAAGATATAATTGATATGCACCAGATAGCCAGTGTGCTATCAGGAGACACCAATGGACAGTGACTTTATTGAGAGTTGCGTGTCGCCATTGTTTTGTATGAAAGTGACTGGTCACGCCTCAGGACGTAATATGTGGTCAAAATGATCTGTTTCTTTCTCACCTGTTTCTCCTTGCACTTTGAATTGATGCACAGACAACATAGTCCATAAGTTACGTGCTCCTGTCCTATCTTATCCTTACCTGACAATGCTCTCTGTCCAGTTCTCAAACTGGTATCAAACGAGGCACAAGTTTTTCACAGATACATCAGAAAGCTGAGCTGTTGTGGTCACTGAGGTGTCCTTTGTCACCCACAGTGATGTGGATAAATCTCATTAGTGTAGCACTCTCTGCTTTTTACATATGCTTCTTGTTCCCCATTTATCTGGGTTTTTTGACACTATGTGTAGTTGTTAATTGCCTCCAGTAAACACTATAGACAATAAATCACCCTCTTTGGATTTCTTTGAAGTTAGGAGGGGACGTTTTTTTTAGCTAAAGGTTTTTTTATGTTAAAGAAACAGTTGCATCATTAAGGTAAATGGAACTACTCTTCTCAAGTCTGCACAAGATCCTCTCTCAGAGATTCTATTTTTCCTTTGTTTCTTTGAGGATTTTTTTCACCCTGGTGAGAAATGGTATAGAGTCCTCAATAATAATATGAATATCACAGTATATATGGAAGGGGGACCTTTGATATTCTGAATCATCAGCCCTGAATCTTCAGTTTTTTGACAGATGATCCTTTTTAATCAACTAAGCACTCTTAAACTGTCTAGCAATAGTCATTTTTGCTCCATACTGTCTGATTTGTAAATGCAAAAAAAGTATTTTTGTTGGTTTTGTAAATACATGTAAAGATCATTTGAACTTTGTTTTCTTTTGAAATACTTTCAATCCACTCTGAATGTTGTGATACTGTACTTAGTAAATTGACCTTTTAAATGAGTCATTAAGTGTGCATTTTACACATGGACAAATTATGTGTTAAATGTGCTTATATACCATAAAAATAAAAACCACACCATGTGACATCTGTGTGTTTATTTCTTTGTGTTTGTCTGTCAGTTTGTCTGCCTGCTCGTTTTTTCAACTCAATAAAACGATCAAACAGATTATTACTTTGATGATGATTATGAATTGATTATAATCATGCATGGCAATGTACACTTGTATTGTTTTAATTCTCATTTAAACCAGTTGATGTCAAACAACATTTATAAGCTTTTATATATTATTTAAGCCTACATGTATGGATGAGGCACCAGTCCCAGAAAACAATAACAATGATAATAATTAGTCATCCAGTATCCCTCCACAGGCTGAAGTGCTCACTGGATGATGATGGTGAGTGACAGAGGCGGTTCTGTTCCCCCTTGGGGAAAGACAGAGTGAATATTACCCACACTGTGTTTAGCTAGTATCCTTGCGAAATGCTACCTCTCAAGTATTATTGTGTACTTAACTCACCATCTAACACTCACTGGGCTATCCTCTCAGTGCTGCCACTCATACCCTGTTGTTCCTTATCTGGTCTTCACTTTCTTAACTAGTCAGACAATTACTCATCGCTGGTAATGAGTCTGCATACCTTAGACCTCTACTGGGAGATTAAGTCTTTATGATGTGTTTAAGCTCACACTCTTTAAGACACATTCCTCAAGAGTTTACATTCTCAAAAAAACTTTTCAAGCCATAATGAAAACTGAAATGTTTTAGAGAAGTATTCTAGTTTTATTAGTCATCGTGTTTTAAACATGGTGTGCTGTTTCAGGTGGGCAGTGGATGGTGTCACATCATAAGGTGGATTTTATGGAAAAACAGAGGAATGAAACTATCAATAAATCTGAAGAAATTAACACCTCTGTGTGTGTGTGTGTGTGTGTGTGTGTGTGTGTGTGTGTGTAGACATTTCCGTGGTTTGTGATTTTTTAGAGATATATTTATTGGAAATATGCAAAGCATAAAATGTGCAAATGCACCACAGGTAACAACACATTCCTTCATAATAATTAATAAAAACAGAACATATCACATAACAACCCCCCAGTATGGCACATTTGTTAAATAGTTCAAAATTGTTTAGAATTAATAAAGGTAGAAATACAACTATGCTGGATAAATGATAAATAATAATAATAATAAAGTCCAGAAATAGTCAATGTAAATATGCAAATTAGTCAATTGTTAGGGTCTAACAGTGGTAAGATATTAAGGAAAGGGTCCCAGACACAGTCAAGGGCCATGGGTTTTTTCCTGACATTATACAGTATTTTCTCAGTGGTATTATAGGATACAAGTTCACTGATCCAGTGTTTCTTCGCTGGGGGATTCTTCAGATTTCCAGTTTTTAAGTATACTTTTTTTTTGCTGCAGTGCTTGTAAGTACGACAAAATACAAACAGCTGATAAGCATTTTTGAATGAACAGATCGTTTAAACATTGAGAAATAGCTGATTTACTGTAAGTTGTGTAAAACAGACCAACTACAGCTGATTCCAATCTCAATCAGTGACATAGCCAGGTGTCGAGGTTCTTTCAATTACATGTACATACACAGTAAAAAGAGGACTTTTAGGATTGATTTTGTTCAATGTGGATACAGAACAACACAGAGGAGCAGAGAGAGAAAAAATAATGTCTGGATAAGGGAGAGGAAGAGGACCAGGGAGAGGAGTAGCTGTGGCTTTTTTACTGTATTTGTGTATTTGATTTTTATACATTTGGAACCAAAGGCCATGTATGTTGGATATTTTGCTGATCACTGGCAGCAATTTCATATTGCTAATAAAGCTTTTACTGCAGCAATTCTGTCACTTACTCTTTTTTTCTACTGTACATTCTATAAAGTAAAGATGACTCATTCACTTTTATGCACACATTTGACACTCAACCAAAAAATGTAGATTGGTTTACAGTAAAAGGAAACTGAATTAAACATAAAAACAACAATGGATTTCATATTGTCTATTGTATACAGGTACCTGTAGAACTGAAACATGAAAAGTAATGCAGTTTTTGTAATGGCATCAACTGTTGGTATTTTGAAAGTCATTGTGTGATGATTGAGTATATGTTCCTCTTGAATAGAAAACATGTGCTAGTGTTATGAAAGAATGATTTGATATTGAGTCGGGTTTGCCGTGTTTTGATAGAATCAGTGTATGTAGAGAAAGTTTTTTTGCATCTTGAAATGTAGAGTTGGTATTTAATTAACAAAATGTGGTTCTGAGCAGAAAATTAGTTATTTGACTAATTGTGTGATATAGGTGTGTTGCTGTGTTAGAGGTTAGAAAAAGCATCTTAAGTAAAGGTAAACGCTTGTTAGTGATTGTAAAAAACTGAAATAAGGGTGTTGTAAATAAAAGATGTTAGGCCTTTTGTAGAAGTAAGCCTGGTATCAAGCAACAGGGTTTCCAGTGGGGATTCCTCAGGGATGTTAGGGAATGATCCCAACGACTGACTTCTAATCCAATGTCTCATTTGTAGGCACTTGAAATAATTATGCCTTGGTAAGTCAAATAATTCAGATAATTGGAGGAAGCTGGCAAATATGCCATTAATATATAAGTCACCAACCATTTTGATACTGTTCCTAATCCAACTTTGCCAAATACTGTCAGCAGTAGGACTTGGGATGTTAGGATTGTCCTTAAGAGGAGTGCTCAGAAGTAACAATGTATTTAGACCCAACAGTGTATGAGATTCCACTGGCAGGAATCTCATGGTTTGTGTTTTTGTATATACATATATGCTCTTTGAGCAGGTCCAGTGTTGACTGAAGTTTGGACACGTCGGTTATCGTGAAGAGCGATCTGTCTGTGAATTGCAGATGTGGCAACAGGGGGAGACAGAGACTCAGATTTAAGCCGTAATGCCTCCATATCAGCGTGGCCACTCCACTGAACTATTCAGACATATATTCACAGGCATTCAGACTGATCACCGAAAAACTTGCTGAAGTGTGATTATAGCGTTGCATCAGAATAAGGCGTGAAAACCCCATGTCTGAAATCAGCGTGGGTCACTGGGCCAAAGTTCCTACAGCATATGACAAAGGAGGTCACTATAAACATGAGAACCTGTCATTTTAACACTAGTTCAAAGCCCCTAATTCAGAAATACAAAATGAGAATTCGAAATATTTCATGTTTTTTAACATGAGGTAATGTTGTGCCAATTTTGGCAGGTGATAATGTCTGCGAATTTATATGAAGAGGGTAAATTTCACACTCCCACAGTCCAGCAGCCCTGATGGTCAGGCCAAGGTGGTGATCCAGGGCTGTCACTGAGCCTGACTGCGCTGGTAATACAGAGCCTGTATGTCAGAAATATCTGTGTTTAAAGAGAGAGCATCTCATTACTCAACTGTTTGATGGTTTCTGGTTTTATATATACATATGTATATACTCGGTTGTGCTTCTCCAGAATAACTTCAACACTACACACACACACACACATATATACACACACTCACTGGGTGATTTGTTATTTTTTAACAGGGGGATGGTCCAATGGTCACTGACACTACTCTGTAGAGTATATAGGGGGATGGCAGGTTAACAAAGGGGATGCATTTTGGTCAGTTTGCTAACATGTATTATCACATTGCTTTTTTCCATTTAAATAGTATTTGTTTCATGATGAAACTTTTAAATAGGGCTTATTTCTATGTGATGTTTTTCCTGTTTTTTCCTTTGTTCATCTCACACTGGAACTTCTCATTATAATAACAGACTGCGTGCATTTTGTCAGTCATACACATGTACAGAATAGTGCTGAAGTGTAAGACTGTATACTCATGCCTATGTCATCAAATATTTATGACTTTTAAAGCAGATAGCTAGCTAATTAAGCTAAGATATAACAATGAAATACTATCTTGTCTTCCTTAATACATACTGCTGGTTTACTGCCAAGTTATTTGAATGTGCTACTTACTTTAATACACAAGAGGGTGCCATTAAGTCACACTATGAGAAACTGATTTAATTTTATGGACCTCTGGGCATATGTATGATCTGTCCTTTGCCGACTCATTGTCTGTGGCCTTCACAGGGAAAACAATGACTTACACACTGATTTGAAACTTTTGGACATTCATTTTTCTTAGTGAACCAATGTAAAGATTTAAGGTCCACATATATTATTACAGACATTTTGCTGATTGGTCTGTTATGCTTGTTCAATGTCATAGAAATCTACACACTAACATGAACATGGCCATAACTTAGTAATGATTCATTCTTAGACATGCTGAGTAGATGTGTTTTCCAGTGCTCTGCTTTGACTGGATGTCATAACTCTCATTTCCTGTGTGTGTGTGTGTGTGTGTGTGTGTGTGTGTGTGTTGGGGGGGGGGTGGATAGGGGTGTGTGTATTGTTTTATACATCTCTGTTGTGACTCATCACACCGCAGTTTGATGGGTACAGTATTGCACAGCCGCTGACTGACATGTTGCTATAGTTACCAGGGCCAAGAGAGACAGACCTTTGACCTTTAAAAGCCTTTTACTTCAACCAATAAGTGGCAATGCAATAAAAATTTAAAAATGTGCCCATATAATGTGTTCATAATCAATGTTTTTGCATATTTGGAGTGTATGTATGAAGGAGGTACATACTGGATGGTATTGTATGTTTATATTTTGGGTGTTGCTGTATCAGGGTCATCTCTTCACACAGTGAACCTGTGCCTCCAGTCTCTTATCACTGCAAGTGTAATCATCTAGAGATAAACAATGAGTGTTAGAGACAGAGAGAGTGAGCTACCTTTGTCCTGTATAAGTCACTCACCTGGTGTGCAATTCTGTAAAGCCCTTGCTCCTATTAACTTTATCAATCACAGTACATAATCAACTAGATTTAAAACCACTTAACAGATGCACAGCCAGAGTCATATCCTGGTGCCTGGATACTACCTCTTTACCTCTTTTCCTGTGTGAAGAGACTCAGGTAGCCAGTCACACATAGGCTGAATAAACAAATGAATAAGAGATGAATAAATACTCACTTTGAGAGAGGTCATGTACAGGCATGTATATAACTGTGTCAACAGAGCTCTATGTGTATATATATATATATATATATATATATATAAGCCTGTGTGTGTGTGTGTGTGTGTGTGTGTGTGTGTGTGTGTGTGTGTGTGTGTGTGTTTGGTGTACACACACACACACACACACACACACACACACAAAGACGCACACACATTACACAACACTGTGTATATTTCATTCAAAATTGTTGAAACGTCTTAAATTATAGTGGTGGAACAAACCGAGACGGAAAGACCAAGAGTAAACCTATTGCAAAAGTATCACAGAGAACTGATAATCAATATACAGATACTTGGAAAGGGTGTGGGCTGTCCACTGCTGTGTGTGTGTGTGTGTGTGTGTGTTTGTGTGTGGGCAAGGGGAATGGGAGGTATCACTGACTCACACTGGCCTACTGTATTTAAGCAACACAAATTACAAAGTTACAACACATCCAGAGCTTCAGTTTTGAACAGTACCTCATCTTACTACGGTAAGCATGTCTGTGTGGTGTCTGTTTCCTTCTCTCTCTGTACTCTGACTCTGCGCTGCTGTTTTTCTGCAACTGCTCCAACTGATCTTTAGCCTGTTATGTGGACTCTCTTTCTTTAACTGTCTGACATTTTTCTGATTGTATATTTCCTCATATTTAGAATTTAATCATCTCTCTTTGCCTGGACTGATCAAATTTTCTCACCCAGCTCATTGTCAAACGTTGGCACTTTTTTGTCCTGCTTTTTTAAAAGCTTAAGTATGGAGAAAGCCTTTGAGATATGGTAACTCCTCTGCTATGCGTGTGAATACTAAGATTGTGTGATAGCTGAAAGCCCTCAGAGCTTTCAGAGTGATGAGACGTTTAGCTCTGGGCTGTGGAATTTCAGACTTAGGTGGACAGGGTGTGTCAGAGCAAAACTTCTCTGACACCTCTAGTTCTTCTGTTTAATATTCCTCCAAAACATGAAAGAGAGAGAGAGAGAGAGAGAGAGAAATATGGGAAAAACTAAGAGAAATATATTTACTCACATTTCATGTAATTGTTATTCTGAGAGCTGATGATAATGAATCTGGGACTGTCCCAGAAGAACAGCCTCTGATAAGTACAGTGCTATCTGCACAAACTCCTTGTCCTCAGATCAGTTCCTGTTGGGCGTGACTCGCTGTGGCTCGCTGCTCACTGAAATGTCTTAGTGTCAGTGTATCTGTGACAGCCATAAATATGGCCTTTGGACCCAAATACTTGGTTGCTACGGGAACCATTTCAAACGTGATAAAGCTGTGTGAAACCTGGAGCAATTCTTCAGTTTAGTCTCTGTCATTTCTAAATAATACGCATTCTTTTATTATATCTGACATATCCTGTTCTTACCCGGTCCCTTCCAGAGAGTTTGAGATGGCACTGGTTGCAGAGTTCTTGGGTCAGCTCACTCTGGGATATGGAAAGGTGAGTATAAAGACATGGTGGCATTTGTAGCATTTGATTTGATTTGATTTCTTGCTGGCTCTACGTTTTATTATGGCACAGTAACAATGACAAGTCTTTTTTCTTGTGTATTTACTTTATCAGCAGTATTTGACAGTATTTTAAATTTGAATGATATTTATCCTTGCTGAGTCCTTTTATTACTGTTTCCATTTGGTTGTCACTTTTTTTTCAGCTCAATCAGTTTTAGCACAGTGTAAATTTGAATGTTTAGAGGAATATAATTGGCTTGACATTGAACATTTGGTGTTGTTTTGCCTGTCTGAATCTTCAGGAGAGTGAAGCAAGATTCCCGACAGTTGTTCCAGCCTCAGACTTTGACCCAGATAGGGATGCAGCCAAAATAGAGACTGCCATTAAAACCAAGGGTATGACAAGTTGACTTGCTCTGTGTAAATCCCAAGAATCTCTCTGGAGCACTACATTAAAAATGTGTATTTGATGGCATGGAAACAGACGTACTGACTGTCGTAAAATCTGATTGGGTTATTGAAGCTGATATGCTTCATTCAGCCCCCACTTTTTCTGCTGGAAAAACTGGGGGCTAATCATATCCAGACCATGCCTCCACCCAAATGTCAGTGCGCTGGTGTTTGTGCATATGAGTGTGTGCACATGTGTGTGTGTGAGTGTGTGTGTGTGCACGTGTGTGTGTGCGTGCATGTGTATGTTTTCCAATAATTTTCAATGTGACTGAACAGCTCTAAGCTAATAATACACCAAGAGAGTCGTGCTTCAGTACGTTCAGCAGTGCATTAGCTGCTCTGATTGGCTCTGATGATTTATCACTGCCTGCAGTTGAAGAGTTTAGTCAGTCCCTTA
This sequence comes from Chanos chanos, assembly GCF_902362185.1. Taxonomy (NCBI): domain Eukaryota; kingdom Metazoa; phylum Chordata; class Actinopteri; order Gonorynchiformes; family Chanidae; genus Chanos; species Chanos chanos. The sequence goes on from NC_044496.1 coordinate 17,812,472, forward strand.
AGGTAGAGTCATATAAGAAAGAAATCAGGTTCAGACAGGTATCACAGACTCTCATTCAGTGCAGCGCCCCACTACCCCAGATACTGACATTACACAAACCTTTATGAGTACACCTCAGACCTCATTCATAACTGAATTCAAAACTTCTGTTCCTATACTATGAGAGCGCTAATGATATTTCTCTCTGTCTCTCTCTCTCTCTCTCTCTCTCTCTGTCCCTGTCTCTCTGTCTCTCATTACCTCTCTCTCACTCATACACATTTGACAGGAGTGGATGAGCAAACAATCATTGACATCTTGACCAATCGCAGTTACTCACAGAGAAGAGAGATTGCCTTTGAGTATGAGAAAAGGGCAAAAAAGGTCAGTAAACACTGCTTCATTCACTATGTCTGTTGTATAGTATTTCCCATTTCATCTCTGGTTTTAATGTATATCATCTGCTTACAATTAAAGTTGTGCAAGGGTTAATATGAGTGTAATCACCTCAGGATATGGTCTCAGCTCTAAAGAGTGCACTGTCTGGTTCTCTGGAGAACCTCATTTTGGGCCTTATGAAGAGCACAACTCAGTTTGATGCATCAGAGATCAGAGCATCCATAAAGGTCAGAATCAGCAAAGATTAATGTCAGTCTTGTCTTCAGTGGTAATGATGTCTCTCTGTGTGTGTGTGTGTGTGTGTGTGTGTGTGTGTGATATTTAAATTGTGTGTTGTGTTTTCATGCAGGGTTTGGGTGTTATATTTAAATTGTGTTTTCGTGCAGGGTTTGGGTGTTATATTTAAATTGCGTGTTGTGTTTTCACGCAGGGTTTGGGAACCGACGAGGAGAGCTTGATTGAGATAGTGTGTTCCCGCAGCGCTGCTGAGCTGGTAGAGATTAAGAAAGCTTACAAAGAAAGTGAGTGAGAGAAACCCCAACAAAAACAGCCTTTTTTTCCATTTCATGTATAGATCACTATTACCACTCTCTCTCTCTCCTTCTCTATCACTCATTCAATAATTCTTCCTCTCTCTGAGCAGTGTTTAAGAAAGACATGGAGAAGGACATTGCTGGAGACACATCGGGAGATTTTGCCAAGCTGTTGCTGGCTCTTGTTGAGGTACAGGTCTCCAGTGGCTTCTCAGCAGAAACACATATACATACACATACCTCCTACGCTTTAAAGTTCTCCTGTGTCTAAATTCATATGTCTGTGTTTTTGTGCACAGGGAAAGAGGGAGGAACCTGGTAACGTAGTGGACTATGACCGTATCGATCAGGATGCTCAAGTGAGTTTTACACATACCTTCAATATAATACCAAAAACACTGAATTCATAGGGTGTGTGTGTGTGTGTGTGTGTGTGTGTGTGCGCGTGTGCGTGTGTGTGCGTGCGTGCGTATTTGTCTGTGTACTTCACATTCCAGTGTGTTGTTGTGTATGCAGGCTCTATATGAGGCTGGTGTGAAGAGAAAGGGAACTGATGTAGCCACTTGGATTACCATCTTCTCTGAGAGGAGTGTCCCACACCTGCAAAAAGGTAAAAAATGAAAGACACACTTCACCCATGCACTCATCCACACTTCTCTCACTGCTACCCTGCCATACATACATTCTTTAACCCTGGGTTTAGCCAGAGTGGTAATGTAATAAGATTTTTTTTCTCTGTCTGTCAGTGTTTGACAGGTATACGAGTTACAGTCCTTACGGCATGAAGGAGAGCATCTGTAAAGAGGTGAAAGGAGACCTGGAGAAATCCTTCCTAACATTAGGTATTAGAAACCTGCCTGGACCCTCGTACTGAATACTGAACATACCACACACCCATTTACATCTTCTCATTACATACTAGCCTTGGCCAAAACTTATGAAGTCAGAAATGCATCTATGACAAAGTGAGACTGCCTTTTCTCTCTCTCTCTCTCTCTCTCTCTCTCCCTCTCTTTCTCTCTCTCTCTCTTTTCTACAGTGGAATGCTTTGAGAACAAGCACCTATACTTTGCCAACAGACTTGCTGATGCCATGAAGGTACATTTTCTCATGTTTTTTTCATGTTCTTCTGACAAAGTGTTCATTAGCTATGATATTACATGTGTTGGAACCTCACTTTGGAAAGTAGTTATGAGATATAAGCATAATATTAACTTGAGGTAGTAGATGTTTAATATGAGGTAGCGGATGCCTCGCTGACCTTTGACCTCTGACCTCTGTAGGGTAAAGGGGCAAAAGAGAAGACTCTGACACGCATCGTGGTCTCACGTTGTGAGATCGACCTCATGAAGATCCGCACAGAATTCAAAAAGCTACATGGAAAATCCCTCTACCAGACTATTGCGGTCAGTACCTCCCACCTTCAGCCCAGTCTATGAGCACTCAAAGCTTTACAGGGGGGTGCATTACAGGAGGAGCATATTAGGAATCCAGGTTATTCAAGGAATTGACTATGCCATTGTTACACTTCCAATAATTTAAATGAAAATTATACATGACTTTGGATCCTCTGTAAAATTCCGTTATTTCATCTACCAGAATCTTTATGCTATTTTTCTATTTCTCCTCTATTCTTCCTTTTATCCTTCAAAAATCCATACACGAGACAAAGTGCAGTTTGGTTGACAAGTCACCATCCACATAGGATAAATAAGATACAGTTAAAGTGGATCTCACTCTCTGCTGTATTGTCTGTCTATAGGAACATACGAAGGGTGACTACCAGAGAGCACTACTGAGCCTGTGTGGAGGGGATGATTAGGTGCCATCACCCTGCAACAGCACATCTCTGAAGGAAACTCTGGGGCTATTAGCTTATAAAAACTACCGCTGCATTAGTATTAAACTGTGACTTTATTCTTTTCATCATAAAGCCATGTTTTTACCATTCTGTAACAATGAGAGGACCTTTATGGCACAAACTGAGGAATTCCAGAACTTGCAATTTTACTAACATATTTGATTATATTAAACTAATTGTGTAAAGCTAATTGTACTTACATCTTTCTTAATCTATGTGCTATGTTAATGTGAACGGGCAAGAACCGTTGTTCAATATCATGCAGAACCTGTAGAGAAAGTGACGTTGACGTCACGCCTTGTCGAATTTTTGGTAACTTTATGGTTACGCGCCATGTTGTGAGGATCCCGCTACCTTGCGCGATGAATTGGAAGCTGTGTTTTAATTTTCTGTCGTGATTCTGAAAAACGTCGTCATGGTAGGTCAGTGCTGCTGCATCAAGAACTGCCATAGTAGCTCCCGCTATCGTTCAGGGAGAAATCTGGACAATGGAATACGTTTTTTCGCGTTTCCTACGTGGAAAAATCATTGGACGATTTTAACCCACTCACACACGAATCTGCCACAGTGTATGACAGATCAGAACAGGTGTATTTTCAGTGCAGTGCAAATACTAAAATTATGCAGGAATAAAATCTGTGACCACACACATATTGTGACGAACTGCAGGGGACACCATTAATGAAGAAAAAACGTACCGTTGTAGCTCTACTCATGATAGTAGTCCCATACCTGTGTTGTTGACCGTCAGCTACACTAGTCATAATCTCAGAGGTTGCACAAAACAGATTTCATTACATTTAACTAGCAAGTCAATAATTGCTGTTGATGAATTCATGGTTTATATTATCCAGACGACATGGAACCAGGCCGCATGAGTAAAAATAAATTTGAGTGTTTTCAATGAACAGATCGCTTTGTTAAGGCTGTTGTGAAGAGCACAAAGCGCAAATTTCACTAGTTCAAAATTTCTCCAGCAGAGAGCGCTGAAACCTTGTCAATTTTCAGCTTCTTGTGGTTATTGTAAATCGAATATGGACTATTAATTTTTGTTGTGTATAAAACCGCCGTTATTCAACAATCAACTTTAAATAGCAAGAAAAAATACAAATATAAAGTAAAATATACATATAAAGCCCACACCCATAAACACACCATCTTGGCAGTACAAAAAAGAACTCACCACTGAATGGAATTGTTACATATTCTTGATTCATGAAAAGGCATCATCATTACATGACATGAAAAATGTGTTTTTCTATCAGTTCATTCTGGCACAATAATATCATGGTCACATTACTGTATCTCACAATAATTACACAAAATGATTATATAATACTTTCGTAATATTGCTAAAAAAAGGTTGTATATATTTACTGTGAAATAGATTTCCATAGCTGCAGGAATATTTTTCTGATTATATCTCTAATTATTCATTAGATCCGTTGCATGTCTTAACACTGTAAACTAAACAACTAAAGCCCTAAAATGCATCATCAACAGGCTGTAACACTGACAAGAAAATGATCCTTTTTGATGTTATATATTTATTACTCATAAAAATGAAATATGAAGAGTAGAGACGAGAGAGTGTTTTGTTAGCAGAGGAGTGATTTATCTTTGCTGCTTGTGACAGATTAATCTTTAGGTCATAAAGCGGAGTATTATATCTCATATTTTATCTGCCCTTTATATGCCTGAACTCTCTCCATAGGTCACTTAAGCAGATCAGTCAGGAACCTGCTCTGCTGAAAAGAGCCATTGTATTGAAATGGTATTCACTGACAGTTTGAGGTCTGACTGAATGGAGACTCTCTCTAGTTTTCTGAGTAGACTCCGGCTGGTTGTGTCTCGTCTCACTGAGGTTGAAATCAAACGGCACTGTGTTGCGTGCCCTCAGCGTGCCCCCCTAGCCTCCTACATGCTTATTCAACCCCCGTAATGACAGAGAGAGAGAGATCTTTTTACACATGTTAAAGGAAGATCAGTGGTGGCTTGGTTAAAACAGTAACACTTTGGGGAATATGCAGTCAGTCAGTGGATTTCACCTCAGTTTTCAGGCTGTGTTATGCTTTGCGTATTTTAAAAAAAATGTGAATACATATAATACCTATGACACATTGAGTCCATGGACCAACTGCCTTATGCACAGTTGAATTGTGAAGGTCTCAGCTGCAGGACGACCCATAAACGTCATATATGTGGATCCTTTATATTCGCAGATCTGTGTAGACGCATATATCAGCTCACTTACTTAAACATACTTGATCCTTCAAAAGATAAGGAAAGCCTTATTATGTTCCATTTCATAAAGTTTTACTCATTTCTGCGTTCCCCCTTCTTTAAACAGAAACAACATATGTTAACAGTCAAATTACGCACTCAAACTCCTTTCTATACATTTTAACAACTGTTACAGCTTCCTCCTCTCTTTCCCAGTTTGACTTATTCACCTTTCCTCAGCTTCTCCCAGTTTAACTGGTTCACCCCTAATCAGCCTCCCACCGTTTAACTGGTACACCCTTCTTCAGCCTGCCGCAGTTTAACTGGTACACCCTTCCTCAGCTTCTCCCAGTTTAACTGGTACACCCCTCCTCAGCTTATCCCAGTTTAACTGGTACACCCTTCTTCAGCCTCTCCCAGTTTAACTGGTACACCCCTCCTCAGCTTCTCCCAGTTTAACTGGTACACCCTTCCTCAGCCTGCCCCAGTTTAACTGGTACACCCCTCCTCAGTCTCCCCCAGTTTGACTGGTACAGCCTCCCACAGTCTTTCCTAGTTGAACAGTTTAACTGGAACATCCCCCTGCCGTCTTTCCCAGCTGAACAGTTTAACTGGTACAGCCTCTTCCAGTCTCTCCCAGTTTGATGTATTCGCTGGGATGGGCCTGCAGGCATGACCACACTTTGAGATTCACTCATTAATGTTTAATCTCCCAGCTGCTAAGCATGAGGCATAGGCTACACACACACTCACACACAAGGGTGTCTAAGTCTCTCACTGAGGTAAGAAAAATGGACTGCTCTGTGCTGCTGCTCTCTCTCTCTCTCTCTCTCTCTCTCTCTCTCTCTCTCTCTCTCTCTCTCTCTCTCTTTCTCTCTCTCTCTCTGCATGTGTGTGTATATGTGTGTGTGTGGATGTGTGTGTTTGTTTGAGATGTAGTGGATGTCTCTGATCTCTAATGAATTGTGAGATTATCTGTAGTTTTCCTGCAAGCCATGTTTAAGGCAAGATAACAATCAAAGCCTTACTCTGTAACTCCATAAGACTCTAATGACTGGGCTCTGTGTACGAATGGGAACCCAGCTGAGACCAGAGTGCATCACAAGGCCAATAAAAAAAATCTAAAGCATGATACAAAAATCTCTCTCTCTCTTTCTCTCTCTCTCTCTCTCCCCCTGTTTCTCTCTCTGATAATATTATTATGAGCATGTATAGTATGAAAAGCTTAGAGACATAATCATATCCCCTTTTGTCTGGAACACTCTGGGCTGATGTATGCCATTCCAGTATTAGCCACAGGCTCATGCATTACAGTGGTGTGTGTGTGTGTGTGTGAGAGAGAGAGAGAGACAGAGAGACAGAGAGAGTATAAAAAAAAACTATCCTGGCATTTGTTCTTATCTTTAGACAGGTCCAGGGTGTAAAAGGTAGACGGTTTGATTTGCTCTAACAGGGTCTCATCATGCACTCATCTTATTTTATTTTTCTCTGATCTTCATGATTTGCATTAATATTTCATGTATCTGGCAGAGACTCTGTAGGGGCAGAATGTAGGAAAGCCAACAATGGCCAAATGGGAATGAATAATTATTCTGAACTTTGACACCTTGATATTTTCTCTCCTCCTCATTTATTTACATCACTGTTCATTTCCCTGTGGCTAAACATAACAGGAGCACTAGTACCACTGGTTAATACAGCGTGAGTAATATATCACAAATAAAGTGCTACAATGTGTAGAGAAACATAGGAGTCACACTCTAATGACGAGGTAAACTGTTTTATCCAGATTATACTTTACATTTCTTCAACTCTAGATCATAGAACTCATCTTGAATACACTGGAGTGTCGCACTCTAAATTGGATCGTTAAGTTTAAGGAAAAATAAAGAAAGATCTGCAGCTGATAGAGTTGTCTACCCGGGAGTTATTTATCTGAAGTAAGGTACTGAATAATCAAAGACCACAGCCCTATGTATTTCTACATTTATGCAGTAATCATGTAGCTGTCACCATAACAACATGCACACAGCCTCAAACACCAACCAGTGCTCAAAACATATTTATGTAAGAAAACCAAGCTGATCAATCAGTCATATGCATAGAGCCAAGTACAATCACACACACACACACACACACACACACACGGATGCACAAATGCACAAGTGCACTCACGCACACAAACATACACACACACACACACACACACACACACACACACACACAAAGCAGTGTGAACTGACTGGAAGGGCAGAGCAGGCTGACCTCTGCTGGCTGAGTCCATTGAAATGTTTGATGTGTCATTGAATTAGTATCATAGTGTGAAAGACAAAGCACTGCCTAATGTAAATGAGGCCAGACATGCAATACTGCTGATTGGACTGATATAATTAGAATAATATGGCCTCCAGTCTTATTAACCAGCAGAGGAAATAAATAACCCGGGAGATGCGTTAATAGCGGGCGGCTAAAGCGACTCTTGAATATGCTAAGGCCAGCTCTTTCTGTTTATCCATGGCCCACTGATAATCTGATTATTGATGTGCTGCTTCAATGGGAGGTGAATGCTCCCATCCTCTGAGCTTAGACGCAGGGACATTTTAATATCAATTATTCAGCTGAGCAATTAGGTTGAAGACAGCTAGAGAACACCACCCCTTCACTAACCTCTGGGTTAAATACTCTGTGTAACAGCTGAACACGCAAACTGTGTGATTACACCAGACTGACTCTATGTCAAATACAACATTTATGCTCAATGATGCATACTCTGTTTAGGAATCTCTTATTATAAGGGGAGCAAAAATAAAAACTTAATCAGTCTTCCTGAAGACAATGTCTTCTCAAAAGCCAGCTACTGATTGTCACCTACTGTTAGGAGTGTAGGTGCCAATGTCTAGAATTCAGAAAAAAAGAGTGTACAGCCTTCATTTTTCATGATAGATGTGTTTGGAATTGGTCAGCTATATTTGGTATGGTAGAGTGGAACCTCTGTGGCTAACAATGGAGAATGTAATTAGTCTGAGAGAAGTGCATGTTCTCTGTGTCATTGCTATACTGATAACCCTAAAATCCAACTCAGAAATATATACAGCCACACAACCAATGCACTGGACAGTGTTAATGTACCTGTCATTACAATTTTGACTAAGAATGTTTGGAGAGATGGGAAATCTTTCACTACTCAACCTCATGGTTCTGTTACACACATTAACCTGACCTTGTTGCATTCATATCTCACATGTATTATATCCACTCATGAACTATTCTCTTTCTCATACACACACACACACACACACACACACAAACACAGACACACACACACACACACACACACAAACACAGACACACACACACACACACACACACACACTCACACAAACACACACACGTACGCAGACACACAGACACAGACACACACACACACACACACACACACACACCCTTGATCCTTGAGATCAGATGATGCCGACACACAAAATCTTATTCAGGAAAAGTATGGCTCTGGGCTGTTTCAGCGTTAATTTGCATTCTAAAGCATGCTCTTCCAAAACATCCCTCGTTTAATTTCGGAGATGTGCGAGGGAATTAGACATTAAAAAGATGGCTTAGTCTCTCTTCTCTGTTGTTAGCTGTAGTGTTGGCTAATTAATGGAGCGAAAGGGGTTCTTTAAGGAAAACATTCATTTCTAGATGAGCAGAATTTGATGTAAAACAGAAAGAGATAGAAAAAACAAAACAGTGGAAAAGCAAACTGATAAGGCCCCAGGGAAAACACTCCTCATTATGTCTCTGTGAGAATGATGCAAGCATCTTACATTACACAGCATGGAGCTCTCTCTCTCTCTCTCTCTCTCTCTCTCTCGCTCTCTCTCTCTCTCTCCCCCCCCCCCTCCCTTTCTCTCTGCAGCGTTGACCAGAGCTGTTTTACATATAGATACTGTGATAGAGGAGTCCATCTGATGACATCTCACCCTCTGCTAGATTACATGTATAATTTATAGACACGCTTGTCTCCATTTCATATGGCCCCTCACATTGTTTACGTTGAACTTGTACTTTGTTTAATGCAAGTTGTTGACGACAGTTGTGCATGTCAAATTATCACTGCTAATAATTGTTCTGTGAGCTGGGACTTTTGCAAATGTTCACTACCACTCAAAACATATTCCACACACTCACTCCAAACCACTCAGAGATGAATTTTGATTTGTCCTCATCTGTCTCTTAATAAAGTACTCCACAACATTTCAAATCAGCAGCTGAGGAGTGAGTGAAAAATGTGAGAAAGTCATCTCATTCTTTTCCCATAATACAGGTTTCTCATAGTTTTAATGTATGAGTATGTGAGTGAGTGATTGAGCAAGCGAGGAGAGAGAGAGTAAGAAACAAGAGACAGAGGGAGAGAGAGAGAGATAGACAGACAGACAGAACATCACATTGGTTTGTTGATTTGTCTCTGGTGTATTGATGTTGACGGGATGTCAGTCAAAGAGAGGAAGGACCTCAGGCGTCAGTCTGTTATATTGCTGTGTATGACAATGTGACTGACAATTCAGAGAGACTCTGATCAGTGCACTTCTGACTTTTGTAGGACTCTAGCAAAATGTGTTGGGTAATAAAAGCACTGCCTCCGTTATAAAGTGCTTATGCATCCAACTCTTATCCTACACTGACATTTATAACAAAAAAACAGCAAAATTGTGTGTGACTCTACCTTGATACATCCACTTTTTATTTTCATGTCCACTGATGGAAATACGTTCCAACACAATCTTATGTGTGTTTCTGCTGATAACCACCAGAGGGAGATGTCTTTCTTAAAAATCTGAGAGATGGGTCATAACCTTTGAGTACAGAATGACTGAGTGGCAAGTGTGAGACTTGCACAGGTGTGGTGATCAGATCCAGCACCAGGATGTAGGGTCTTCAGTTCAGTAACTACATCTATGAAATCCTCTCTCTCTCTCTCTCTCTCTCTCTCTCTCTCTGAATGTTTCTGTAGATCTGATGGTGAGGAGACATTGTTTTTGCATGCTGAGTGGTGGTTAGGGACCTGCAGGTCCTGAGGCAGTACTGAAGCTGAACTCTCTCTCTCTCTCTCTCTCTCTCTCTCTCTCTCTCTCTCAGTCAGCCTGCGAGTAGAATCGCTCTCATTTCCGTGCCAGGCGCTCTAGCCCTGGGTAGGTTCCTCTCTCTCACTCTCTCTCTCTCCAAACATAACCATCACGTCTGTCCCGTTACACACTCTATCAGTAAACAACAGATTTCAGCCTAAAACAACACGACTCCCCAATGACTGCAATTTATTTATGAAATCAAACAGAGTTGGGCTGTTTGTAATGTGGGCCACCTTTGATGAATATAATATAACACTCGGATACAGTAAACAATCCCAGTACTCACCAAAAGCACATACTAAACTTCTCATACTGGAGGCACAGTGTTCATTTATTCCTATTAAACATGTTATATGAGGGAGAAGATAACACCAGAGTACACACACTCACGCACACACACTCACTCTCAAACACACACACAAACAGAAAGAAATAGAGAGTGAAAGGAGAGTGAGGTACCACCAACCACCGACATTAGACCTACCACCACACTGACCTCAAAAATATATATCTTTTCCTTCCTTCTTTGTTGTCAAAATTCACTAATTCAGACTGCCTGTTCCCCAAATGGGCCATGTAAGAAATTCACCATATGAGAGTTAGGAGGTTTCTTACTGCTGTTTCAGTCAGTGATGAATAAATGGGCTTTGACAGCTGAAACACACCCAGATCCTGCAGACTGCTGAGTCTGCATGTGGGATGCACCAACACCTCACAAGTTTCTGTGAACTCTTTCTCTATCTTAACTAGACAGAAAGCATGAGTGCTAAGAGTAATTGATAGTCTCTGATGGGCATTTAATGTTGCATGATATGGTACTTGAGTTTTTATTACAGCACTTAATTGTTTTTTTGTCCTTTGTTTTCTTTACAAAGCATATAAACCATATTAACTAGAATTAAATCTTGGGAGGTGTAACAGAAGAGTTTCTTTGTGTACAGGAGGAGGAATGTAGAAGTAAATGTCCATTTTATAAAAAGCAATTTATTCATCTGATTTTATATGTCCCAACATATACGAACGACCTTGAGTGATACTCGCAACGACATGCGTTAGAAAACGTCCATAACTCACAGATTCACTGAACAAAAAATCAAAAACAAACCTGGCTAGTTGTGTCTAGGTGCTTTGTGTTTTGTGCGGGTTCAAAACTGAGCAGAGCTAATAAGTTAAATATTACTTACTACTATATGTTATTAAATGGTCAGTTTGATTACCAGCTGTGTACCTGCGAACAGTTTTTAATTTTATGCTAAGCGTAAGCTTTGCCACACCGCTTTACAGTCAGAGGATTCTGTGAGAGTGGTTAAAAGTAAAATGTATTCATTGGATTTTCCAAGAATTATGAAGGACTCGATTTGTTCTATTTGTGCCTTAAGCTTTATGTAATTGGCTGTTTGTTGTTTTTGGTCATATTGCAGACCGACTGATGAGCGATATAGAATATTTATTGATGACCCGCTCACATTCCAGCATATTCTGCATGCTAATCAGCGCGGGTCGCGAGCGTCTCGAGTGCAAGATTATTATAAATGCTGTTTATGGTGCTGGTACGACAACTGTGAAGGGCACGACAAAGAATTTATCACGGGACGGTTCCTCCAGCGTCTCAATGCGGTATAGGATTGTAAACGACCCCTGATAATGAAAGAAGATCCTCTGTCTGCTGCAATAAGGAGAGAGTAAAACACGTTATAGTCTCAGTCAATCTCCGCACGCCGTCAGTGCGCTGCGCCGCATTCCTCTCTTACTTAAGGTTCATTGCAATTTCAAATTATCGCGTAAAGCCTTGCCTTACGTTACTTTCATCAGTTGCTTTGAGTCTGAATGACAGATTTTTGATTGTTTTTATGGTAACATATAATATGAAAATTGTGAATTCTCGATCTGATTTTAGCCGTGCAGTAGGCCTATTCTAGAAGCAGTAAAAACAGGTCAACAAAACCGAATCCTATGTCCTGCCAAATGTCTAATAAACAATGCTAAGCTTTAAGCTTAAGGGGACGCACTCTTATTTCACTTGGTAGCCAAACATATGGCGCAGATATTGATGAAGGCAGGGCCTGGAGGAGACCGTTTTCGGCATGGCACCCGCTGCTCCGTGGATCTACTACAAAGGCACTGAAAGCGGCATCATGGATCTGATAGCTGTCCTCCTGCCAGATATTGTTAACAAAGCAAGTGCTAAATTAATAATACTGTATGTTGTGCCAAATATAAGCGCTATGCTACCAATTTATAATTTGTGTGGTCACCAAGAATAAAGATTCATAAATTAAAAGAATACTGAGCATTTTAATTAAGTTAAAGGACCATTCTCATATTTTAGCAGACACTTTACCAGACATTGTAGCGGCTCTTTCAAATTGTGTTTTATTAAATTTAGGCTTGTAACATATAAACCAAAAGTATTTGTAATATTTTTAATTGCAGTATGGAATTATGTATTTGTAACACATAAACTGCTTTAAAATTTTGTAGTTTCAAACAGTATGGCAAATAATGTTTTACAAATTAGCCATTTTCTGACACACATTTCATATTCCAGGTTCTTTACAGCCACCAGTAAAAGATTTTAGTGCGTAAGAAATTGGGGTCTTATTGAACGTCTGGCTCTATAGGTGCCATAGATGACTTACGGTTATTTTTTGCAATGCTGAGACATATTTTATCATAATCAGTATGTGGCGAGAGCGTGGGGCCTTGCACACATCATTGGCTTTTCTTGCTTAGTTAGATGGTGAAGGTCAGAGTTCTTAGCCTTTATGGTTGTTTAACTTTAAAGAATTATGGCATGCAGAGAAGTCAGCCCATTTATTTTTCTACACAGTGGAGTCTGTTAGTCAGGGGCAGGATGGGGTCCCCTGCTCAAAAGAGGAAGTATTCTAACACTTTCAGAAGAAAGGATATTTTTATTAATCAATTTGATTGTTTTTCAAATTAGGGTTCCCAGATGAGGTCGCGCTCAACACTGCTCCATTCTGGCTGAGGCCAGAGGTCTTAGCAACAAAGAAATCTTTTTTCAAAGAATTTTTCTTTTCAAAAAAAGTGTGAAAAGGAGTGATTTTTCTCTCTTTTTTTCTAATTAATGTGTTAAGGATTCTAAAACCAGTTAAAAGATGTTTATGAAATGCCAGATGTCCCCAACCATATGCCAGTATTTCATTTCCAAGACAGATATGGTGTTTGCTGCCTGGAGGAAAGGGGATTCAACTTTATCTGCATTTCCACATTCTCTGTAACCTGTTTGCCTCTTTTATTCAGGTTAGAATCAAATACAACCCTCTTCAATCACATGTCTTCAGGAACCTCCAAATCAAACACAAATGTTAAATAATATTTTCTGTGATTCAGAGCTATACCACGAGGCCACCCATTTTATGAATTCCTTCTACTCCTTTTCGAACAAGACACCTCTCAAATTATTGCCCTCTCACCAACTAGGTAAACGCCAGCCACCTAACCGTAGCCTGAGCCGGTCAGCTGAACAGGGACATGTCTGATGAAACCTGGAAAGAGGCCTTGTCTGGAATGAAGAGCTGTTCTATAAACGCCAGCTTTAACCTTATCCAGTGCAAGGCAGTATGGCAGTACCTCTCTTATTCAAACATATTTGACAGGTTTTCTGAGGTATATGGGAAAGACATTCGGCCTGGCTGGAACCTGTTCATTTTTGGATGCTCTTAACAAACCTTAGCCTCTCTAACGCTATCCAATCCTGAGAACCAACATTAAGCTTTCTAAATGGGTCTGATGCTGAGGTTACAGCAAAGAAAAACTGGAAATCTGGAAATTACCCAGCTCAGGAAAGTGATGTCAGTCATTCATATGGAAAAGATGTTATAACAAGCCACAGTTAGCTTTTCTGAAAAAGCACTGATTTATTTAACCTGCCTGAAGTCCATCACCTTCCTACTGTAATCTTGTGACCTATGTTTGCCTTCTATTAATTATGTAGTTTTCTGGATGCAATCATCATCATCATCATCATTATCATCATCATAAGAACAGGAAAAAGAAAAAGAATATAATGACACAAAAAATGAATAAGCGGAAGCATTCATGCTCTTTCTTCTTTATTTGTTCTACAAGATAAAGCATGTTAATCAGCATATTAGAGTAGACATAACTTAGGACTTCTACTTAGCCTACCCAGAGAACGCGCAGTCAGAGCAATGTGAAGTGTTCTAGTAGTGTAGTACCCAGAGAATGCGCAGTCAGGGCAATATGAAGTGTTCTAGTAGTGTAGTACCTAGAGAATGCGCAGTCAGGGCAATGTGAAGTGTTCCAGTAGTGTAGTACCTAGAGAATGCGCAGTCAGGGCAATGTGAAGTGTTCCAGTAGTGTAGTACCCAGAGAATGTGCAGTCAGGGCAATGCGAAGTGTTCCAGTAGTGTAGTACCCAGAGAATGTGCAGTCAGGGCAATGCGAAGTGTTCTAGTAGTGTAGTACCCAGAGAATGTGCAGTCAGGGCAATGCGAAGTGTTCTAGTAGTGTAGTACCCAGAGAAGGTGCAGGCAAGGCAGTGTGAAGGGTAGAAGACCACCAGATTCAGAGTCCTCAGTCCAACACACACACTGTACTCCTGTCAGAGGATGGGTAAAATCTCAGGGACTAGAGGGATGTCATCTTTCTTTTTAATCTATACTTTGTACGTTTGTTTTAACTTTGTATAAAATAATATACACTGAAAGGTGAAAGTCATCCTCTCAACTACTCAGAGTAAACAAATATTTTATTTTGAAGTTTTACATTTTCCGAATTTTACACATAAGGTTGATTTAACATTCTCTTCAAATTTCAAGCGGCTGAAGGTTTCCCGGGCACATAGATTTGTGGACTATCTGTGTACACACTACGAAATAATCAGCACATTGAGAAATGAGTGGAGTACTGACACGCAGCCAGAGGGCAAAAAGACAGCATCACTCACTCTGCCAGCACACAGCCTTGATTAGGAGTGCTTACAATGTCTCAGTGAGGAGCAGCACGCTCAGACAAACAGCATCCTCAAAGGAATATTTCATGTTTTGTTGAATAGGCAACTTTCAGTATTTATATGTGTTCTCGTCAAATATGGAATTGGAATAGAAGAAAAGCCCAAAACCTTGTCATAATCATGTAAATGAGCAATTGAGAAGATATTCAAACTCTGCAGTATGAAAAATTGATGGCATGTGCTCTTCAGAGAGCTTTGTTATTGTAGTGGAACTTTACCAAGAGGCAATCTGTTGTCACAGCAATCCACTGCCAACACTTCAATAAATCATTCCATTAAGCTAGAGGTGTTTCTGTTTGATTTGAGTTTGACCTGAATAACACAACAGTCAGGACCATGTTATGACTACTCCCAGACATATTGTACTCCAAATGTGTGTGTGTGTGTGTGTGTGTATGTGTGTGTGTGTGCTGGGGTGCCGTAAGGGGGGGGGGGGGATGATTCCAAGGACCCAGCACTGACATGGGGCCCTCATAGAACACTATTAATAATACTATTAAGGTTTGGGGGCCGAATATTATATTCTTTCAGAAAGCCCAAAAAGATTATAACTATATGATCAAAAAATCAGACATGTTTTGGACCAGAAACTATGTATTACTGGGAAGCTGTAGGAAACCTGGATGTTGACTGAATACTGAATGTCTGTTCCATACCAGGTTTATTTTGATGTGAGGTTTAGTCAGAGCTGCCCTCCCACTCCACCCCACCCCCTCCCCCATCAGGGGACAGGCTGAAGACACCAAGCGAATTCCCCTCTTCGCTTGTATGATAATTAGCAGAAGGCTGAATTACAACAGGGTACTCAAAGTGAACCCTGTTTGGGCACAGCAGTAGTTTTATTGAAGTTTAAGCAATTTACTCTTTGTAGGCTAACTGCTTTCACCCTAACAGCTTCATGCCTTCTGTGTCTCCCAGTGTGCTGGAGGCTGTGCACCTGTGTAGTGGACAGAGGTAACAGCTCTCACTGATCCAGGCACCAGTCAACTCCAGAGATTACACTGAAAATACCAGGGTATTGTAATTTAACATCTTTGATTTTCAGTCGCTATGCTGACCTCATATATTTGAGGATTATTGATAATAAAACTTGAATCAGGCACATTTTCTGCAGGAGCCTAGATACTGCAACCTCACTCCTTCTGAACAGGACTTTGGATAAACATTACCAGTGCTCCATTACCTTGAACGCTCATGGCACTGAAATTAACTGAAGAGTTCATAATTGTGGTTGTTGATTCACAGACTGGTGCAGCCTCTGAGTTGCATTTAGTAGAGTTAAAGGAGGTTTAGCACTTGTTAACATGATCCTGTTGTGTGCATAAGCTGAAATGTTTGTTCCAAAAGCTAACTCAAAGCAGTAATTAATTCCTTGGTATTGCAAAATGCACTCTGCTCTGCTAATTAGTTTCACATTGACGTTGCTAAAGCAGAGACAATAGAACAAAGCAACTGTGGACAAAGCACAGATAACTTAATCCCAATAACAAAAGATCAGTTACAGCCCATTCACTCGGGAAAGGATTTAACACAGATCAAAGAAATTCAATCCATTGTTATGAGTAAGAGGCGAATTCTAATTTCCTTCCTGTCAGAGCAACATTGTTGAAATTTAGACTACTAACAGTTCATGTGGAGCAGATTGTGATGTCTGTTTTAACCAGCTAACCGGCTGATTTGCAGTATAATGGTTTATGAGATTACCATTGATGCTACAAAATAAGTTTTACAGTTAACACTGCTGAGAGTAAAGCTGAAATGGACCTTCCCTGTAACAGCTTTCAGACAAATGAATATGTGTCACTGAGCGACTCAGAATATGCCTTTAAGCACGGGGTGAGGGCGTCCTCCCGTTACTCAGTCAAAATTCAAAAAACAATCATTCCCTGAAACCAATCACGTCCTGACCTCTCGAATCAATAAGTGCTCTCCTGCACTATCTATCCATCTCACTCACAGTAGACCAAAGCACCGCCCTTTGTCACCTAGGGTGTGACAAGCACTTTGAAGTGGTGTGTCAGAGGTGTTAGAGATTCCTGGTGATCCTAAATCAGTCTGTCACACTGAGGCTGCAGGGGAAATAGCAGGGCTCTAAAACTCACAGACACCGTCATTACCTTTACACCTTTCACATGTCACAAACAACACCTGATACCTGGAATGCCTGCGAGAAACAGCAACAACTTCAATAAAAAGTTCATGGTTTTATATTCATAAATACATACATTTTCATAAAGATAGATAGATAGATAGATAGATAGATAGATAGATAGATAGATAGATAGATAGATAGATAGATAGATAGATAGATAGATAGATAGACAGATAGATAGATAGATAGACAGATAGACAGATAGATACATACATACATACATACATACATAGATTTAATTAGCGAATGTGTGTAATTTCACTTAGCTAGTGTCTGAAAATTGAAGATCATGGCTTGGCCAGGGTCATCTCAGTCATTTCTAAAAGACCTGAGTATGACTGAGAGCTGACCATTAGAGAAAGACTGTTAAAGATGTTTTTAGACCACATACTACAACATACATTATTTTACTGACTCTCAGTACTGGAGGGTTACTTAAATGTAGGAATGTCCAAGATAAGTATTTCTTTACATTAAAATCCTATGATTTTAAATGTTTGCTCTCGTACAGCATATGACAGCTTGAGGTAGCTGAGACAGTGAATGGACAGAATATGAGGAGAGATAGAGCAACAATATCTTACTCTTTGGAAACCTCAGCGTGAAGGTTATACACAACCAAAAAGGTCAAGCAACGGGATCCATAACTTATCACAACAAATAATGCAGTGGAGAGGCCTGTTTGAATAAGTGTTGTTTCCCATAAAGGTTTGGGCATGACAGTTCTGGAGCCTCTGGGATGATTAACGCTAAGAATTCTTTTCACTTCATGCGTTCTTTACTGCAGCCAACCAGCTTTGATACGGACTCCCCAAGGCCTTTACGCCTCGGGTCCTGTCAGTCATGTGCCCCGTGTAAGTTTCAGGAGCTCTATCAGATCAGAACCTGCCTAAGATCTCAGACTGCATGACTCCTCCATATCCTTCACTGTACAGCCATCACTGAGAGGAGCAGAACATCTGTAGTCATCTCTGACAGGGTCGAAACACTCTGGGCACATGATTTAAAACACATATTACGTTTTTTTTAAATATTGGTGGGACATCACAGTTTTGCAGATGCAAGTAATGGTAACATGTGCAAAGGATATAGGTAAAACTGTCTCCATGTCTTTTATGACTGAAGGAGGGCTGTATCAGTGCTTGGTGAGAAATACAGGTTGCATTTCAATAAAATTACCACCATCACCAACCCCCTGCCTTTCTGGACCACACACTTGCTTCTGTTGCTTGCTTAAAAACTCAGACCCAAAGTTGTACAGGCCTAAAATGTGGTCTATAATTCTCACTAGAGGTCTCTCAAACACACACAGAGCTGAATGCTTTGACCAACATCGCAATGTCAAGAGAGCTTGTTGCTTGGCAACATGTTGAATGGCCTTAAGTGCATTGATGGGGCACAATAGTCTAGGCTTTTAGGCCTGGTTAACTGGGTGATCTTTTGTGGCTGACTAGACAGTTCTTGCTACTCTCTCACAGCCCTTCACAGGCTGAAGAGTGTTTATTTATAGGACTTTTATTCAAACAGTCATGAGATCAAGTGTCTGTTTCATTCCTAAAATCACTAATCATATGAGTGTCACCTCTCATAGGGTTCCAGTCACAGAGCCAACTCAGGTGTATAATAACCATGGCTTAAGGCCATTCCCAAAAATGTGTCTATACATGTTGACAAACACATTGGGTGAAATGTGAAGGGTTTTGTGTTGATGCTTCAAATTATAGCTACTTTGCACTTTATAGATTCAGCTATATTGTATTGTATTGTATTGTTCGGTTCAGTTGTTCACCATGCTGTTAAATAAGTTATTTTTAATATCTCTTCAAACATATTTTTTTAAATGTCTGTTTTTCGTCATCTTCTCTAAACAAAGTAAACGTGATACATTGTGAAGTTATGAAGACTCTTGCAAATATAGGATTAAAAGATATGATTAAAAATTCCCAAACATTCTGCTGGAATGTCAAGTACTGCCTGGATTGTAAACACAAAAAATACATTGAAAAAGCACTTTTACAAATTGAAGTTTACTGTCCCTTTCCATAATGTGGAGGGCAGAAAACGTCCAGTAGTACAAGAAAGACCACTGAGCTGCAGCTCCCTTAGGATAATGGTTATTCTCCCTTTGTCAGTGCCACCCACTGACATAATTTGTCTCACAGTCTCTGCCCAGCAGCATTGATTCAGATGTTGACATAGTGATTTCATGCACACTTGGGCATTTAGTCGAGTCAAGTTCTGTTCTCTCCCTAGCACCTGTTACTTCCAGCACTGATCTGGCCCTGCTCAAGTGGCCTCTTAGCGTCACGTGTGACTTTCATTCTCCTCTTAGTGACTTATGATAATTATTAACTTTAATGGAAACTCACCATGAGCCAAAATAAATAAAGTGTCTGAAAATGAAACAATGCTGACCAGACATTTGGTGTCATTGGAAGATGCTCATGGTTTATATCTTGGCTTATGTTTTGACTGAACATAAAATATATCATGAGTAATGATAGATCATGACTGATTTATAAACCTGTGTTCTCTACAAGTTCAGAGACAGTACTGATCAGATGCAAGTTAGGAATATTAAAGGCAATCTACACAAACATGGAAAAAATATACACGTGTAAAGATATTGTATCGGCCATATTTATGGGTTTAGGACAGAGTAACAAAATATGTTACTTACGAATCCAGAGGCAAAGGAAACTGGTCTGTAAATTGTGCTTTATTAATGTATAAATGTACAGTAATAAATTTGTGAAAATGAATCATTTAACAATGACAGAATTTTAAGTGACAGATTTCTATCCTTTATTTTCTCCATATTCACCAAGAGTAACAAATAAAATGCATCTGTAAGTATAATGCTGGGGTCCACACATTCATTTCAATGATGGTAAGCATTAAAACAAAGTACATCTAATACAGCCTCGCAAATAGAAGCCATCATCGAGCTGGTAACACATTTGTTCTTTGTTCAAATGTATAGGCAAATCCTGACGAGCATATGATTGGTTATGGTTGTGGTTACAGCAAGTTTACAGTGCACAGCATGGCCTCTGAAAAGTACTGTAACCTGAGAGAGTCTAATGTCTTTGTTTTCTCTCTGTCCTCAGTCTCTGTCGTCTACAGCCAGGTGATTTATGGTCATATAAATATCTCTGTCATCGCCTGCCTGTGCACGTTCAGGTATTTCACTCATAAATATGCATACCCCAATTTAATGTTATCACAGTGAGAAAAATAAATAAGCCCATTTAGCTTGTTGTGAGCAAGAGCTCACTCCATATCCTGTGCATTGATTTTCAGCCCCCTGACATTAGCTCTCCCACAGTCTGATTATAAATAACATGTTTCTGTCCATTCCATCTCCTCCTGCTCCAGGTTAAGGCTAGCTCATTATTCAGACCACTGCCCACTTACATTAAGAAATGCATAAATTATGCATGCTAATTACCCTGGATGTCCACCTTCTCTAATGAATTCTTTTAATTAAAGCTCTACTCTCTGATTTTCTGAGAGACAGTTCATATTTCACTGGATGTCTTACCTAACCTTCATATCTGTGTAATCATTTCATCTGACGGGGTTGGTCACAGTGCACAACAGAATCTACACTGAACTGAAAGCTGACTAGAGCCACCAGACTCACTATTAAAAGCTCCAAGATTTCAGCCACTGAAAAGCCTGGCTGGTTTTATTTTGTAATAGTCATGCATTAAATGTGAATTATTGTTGAGTGTGCTGATTGCGTTGTGGACTTTTAATAAATGTTTATTCTAATAATGTACCACCTTAGCATAGACTGCTCATTAATATGCTAACTTGGTGGGTATTGGTTACTTGTCACCGCATGCACTGTTTCATTATGGCACGTGTCTTATGTGAGTGACGACTCTTTTTCCCTTTTCACTTTATAGACACATTTGTAATTATTGATATGATATACACACACTTTGATTTTTTAAACTAAAATTGTCTTCAGTGTGAACAATTGTAATTTAAAACACATTTGGAAAGAAACTGTTTGTCTGACAGAATTTAGGGGAAGATGGAAAATATTTTAATAATATTAAAATCTTATTTATTAGTCGAAGAAGAGCAGGAAACTATCATGATGAACATCACAGTCATTACTGGATTATTATAGTCTGGTACTCTGCATCATGTTATATACTGGCTTTTTTGGGGTGATTTGTGGATATAGAATAAGATCAAGCAATCAACAAAATCATATTTAAACCTACAGGTCACAAAGGTGGTCGCCAGTACAACATGCATTTCTCTAAATTTTCTAATAGTTTTTAAGAGCACACATTATCCAGAGAAAGTAACCAAAGAGTGAATTTTAAGTCATCACATGTAAGGGAAATTGAATGAAATAAAACAGAAAGTTGACCAATATTTACAAAGTTTCAGTTCATTTCTGTGTAAGTTAAGACTTAATTCGTATATTTTTGGGATAGCAAAGTTGAATGTTGTTGACGACAGCGAACGCTGTGGGCCTACTGTTTCGGCAACAAAGAAGAGACAGAAGGCTCTCGAAAATGCACCATGGATTTTTGTTCTCTTCTCTCCGTGCTTACATCGTATAAAGTGTTTCTAGTAGCTGATGTTTGTGGGCAAACAGATGAATTGAAAGGGGGTGGGGCACATCTGAATTCTTAAAGAGTTTTGCAACTGGTTTCCAAGTCCCCAGCTAAAAAATGTGTTTGTGGAAATGAGCCTCTTTGTTCCAGATATAAAAGGCAAATGTTGGTGGGCCAGTCGAAATTTGCTCTGCATTCTCTTGTAAACTAAATGAAGAGTCCTATATGATCATTTATTTGATTTTCCCTTGTGATTTGCGCATAACATACGCTTTCAGAATCTGCTAAAGACATTTAATGTCAGTCTCAAAAGACAGCAGAAATGTACAGACGACTGCTACGTAAAGCCCACAGAAAGCCACAATTTAGCACTTTGTCCACTGGATGAATTAGCCCGATGAAGATGTCGTTAGAAAAAAAAAACGTTTACACCATAAAACGTAATGCGTTTGTAAAGCGTTTTTCTCCACAAGTTCTTCAACAGTTTGTTCATCGGGATTGTTCTACTCTTAATAATAAATCCTATCATTTGCTACACTACTACTACTACTACTACTACTACTACTACTACTATTTCAACTACTACTACTACTACTCTACTACTAAATAATGATGACAATAATAATACAGCAGCTATTTTAGTGTTAATTTTGTTAATGGTGTCAATGCAGTTACTGCTGTTTTGTGTTATTGTAATAATTCGTTTGTCACCCTTAACTTTCAATTTTGGTGGTGTTTTTTAAAATAATACTGGAAACCAAGAAAGAGTACAACAAAAGATATAAGTTTCGCAGGTTTTAATGAGAAAATATTTCGAGTTTATAATGTGCTGCAGACAAATTGCACACTTAAAAGCAGCATGCGAAAGTAGTCTACAAAACAGCATTCCAACAGAAAGTGAATGTGGCAAATATGAAGTATTAATGAAATATAGGCTTTTCACCACGGGCAATAAATTACAGAATTCACGGAATGACAATTTCGGTAGGATCTAAATTATATACATCTTATTCATCAAAATAAAAGTGCATTTAGAAAATATTTCCGATACTGTATTTAATAAAGCCCCAGTTCTCAGCGAAGAACTTCGGTCAAACTCTGAAAGATTTTTTTTTTTTTTTTTTACAGTTTTTCATAATCCTTAATGATTCTGTGAAATTTCGTGGATCAAAAAAGCAAAAACAAACAAACAAACAAGCAAACAATTAAAATGTTATCTCTGTGAAAGGTCGTGGGAATTAATCAGTGCTGAGATTTGTATAAAATATCAAAACATCCGTCTTTAAACTTAGACTTTTGAGTTTTGCGTTTTATCTAAAATGAAACTACACAATAGAGCGCATTAATCGGTAGACTTGGTTAAGTAATATTCTCTTTCAATAGGCGATTTGAAAACCAAAGCAGGGACATGCATTACGAATATTTGTTTGCCAACCAGTAATCGAATTATTATTCAAGGATAACCTCGTACATGTTTTAATCTTAAGTATAAAGACATTATTTTAAAATACCACTAACAGCACAAAACAGATGGCAGACTACATGCCTCGCAGTTACGTGAAAAATTATTATTATCTAAAACAGAGGCAACAGTTGTGAATACGGATAAAATGTCGACCTTTTCACTTGACTGCATAAGTTGTTGTCACAACCTCATGTCAGTTATAAAGCTGCATGGAAGTAAGCAAAAGTACAAGTTGCAAGTTTCGAAAACTTCTCGTCAGTGAACTGCCACAGACAGGAGAACAGATGCCGGGCTCGTGAGTGAGTTGCCGGGTGTTGCTGGGCTGCTTTGGCTGATTGCTGTCTGAGGGGACGTTGGACTCAGGGACTGAGGAGAGCTCGAGAGGAAAGTCGGAAGGTGTGAATGAAGCGCAGAAATACGCGGCACTGAGGTTGGGGTTGGTTTGATTGGTACCGGGATGGCGGGCAGAGTTTGTCCACCTTGGCAAATGGATTTGAGCGGGACTCCATAAGTGGAGTACTCACCGTTTGGCATAGAGATGGGTGCTGTTGTGTCCATCACAGTGCTGCTGTACATATGCGGCCAAGTTGTGGACAGCTGGTTGTGCAGAGGGTAACCCGCAGACATGGGCTGCATGGTGGTGAAAGCCAGCCCCCCTGGTATTTTATAATCCCTAGCAATGATGTTTTCTATGGCAAATGGGTGTTTGAAAGAGGAGGATTGAGACACTCCCAAGTTATAACCGTTCATAGGCGGCAGATGAGTTCCTGTCGCCGCCAACGCACTCAGTCGAAGTTTAGCTTGTTGCTGGAGGTAGAGCGCTGCGTCCGCAGGTTTGCTGGGTGCCAAGTGGTCCGATGTTATAGTTACTTTGAATCTTTTGCGGCGCCTCAGAAAACTCCCGTTCTCGAACATATCTCCGCAGCTTGGGTGCAGAGCCCAGAAACTCCCTTTCCCTGGCTGATCTGGCCTCCGTGGTATTTTAATAAAACAGTCATTAAATGAAAGGTTGTGACGTAGGGAGTTCTGCCATCGCTGTGTGTTCTCCCGATAATACGGGAATCTGTCCATGATAAACTTGTAAATTTCGCTAAGAGGAAGCATCTTCTCAGGGGAACTCTGGATGGCCATAGCCGTGAGAGAGATATAGGAATATGGCGGTTTCTGGTCGCTGTAGGTGTTTCTTCCAGGACGAGGCATTTTTGTGGACTTTTTGGTTAAAAAAATCGGAGAGTGGTTTCCTTTACAGCATCACGGGTCAGGTGTCGCAATGAATCAGCGTCCTGTCTGGAGACACCGAAAAAGACAGTTATCTACATCTCTTGAATGACATACAGGAATAAAAGTATATAAAGTAATCTGACAGTTTTTAGTACCTGCAGTTACGTCTAACCAAGCAAATGCGACTTATTCCTGAGTTCTAAAGTTTGAGACAATACACCGCGTTAACTCACCCTACACTATCTGCGCCCAATAGAGACAGAACTATTGGTGATGAGAGTCGCAGAGTTCGCATTGGTAGCAATACCGAGATCTCTCTTTAACCTTGTAGTGTTTATCCTCTCCCTCAGTGTAGATCTTGTATTTCATGCCCGTTTAATCAGTTGTGTCCATAGTGGCTCTATCGGCATGTGTCCCTTTTCTGTAGCGATGTCGTGCGGTATCATGTGCGAAGACATTCTCCATCCCCATAGGATGCTGCATGGGTATGTTGCTACCTCTGTGATATCACATGACAATTTGCAAGAGAGGAGGGGCGTGGGGAGGAAGTCCTTCTCAAATTTAGTTTACCCCAAAAGAACACGGTGAGCCAACAGAATTATTTGCTACACAGTTGCTGCATGGGACACAGTAACATTGCAGGCGTGTTCTCAGCGAGCGCAGTAGAAGCGTAAAGTTCTGAACATTTATGTATTAAGACTAACCTGAGAGAGTGAATGATCAGTGTTGAGATATGTGCACTGTATTATCTTACTGTATTATTTTCTTAGCGTATTATTATTATTATTATTATTATTATTATTATTAATATCTTACTATGATTTTTCTGCTTGCATTTTAAAAATTTCATTGCTTTGTCTGTCAAACAGTAGGGAAAATAGTAGATACTTTTTATTACCGATATCTTTTCCCTGGTTGTACACGATTCATGTGTACATACCTTTAGACAATAGTCTAACATACAGCGCTTCACATGTGCAAAACACTGAAAGCTGCACGTATCAGAATAGTCCACCCCTCATTTCACTCACAGTTTTGGTGTAACTATGTTCTGATAAATTACAAATTGAATAAGACAAACAGTGACGGCATCTGGAAGCAGCAATGCCGATTTAAACGTTTAAGAACTGATGCCACTAACGGTATTTCTCTGAAGTCCCTTTCTCTATCAACAATAACCGCCTAGTGATTTACTATAGGCCTATTCACAGGACCACAAGTCATTACGAAGAGAGATCTGATAATTATTTGGGATAATAGCGATTGCTGCCTAGGGACACTCTCAGGGCCAAAATGAATGAATTGTTACCTGGACGGGTCTTGTTCTACTCAGTGAACACAATGTCATAACACGTGGGGACCGCCACTGATATGAGGAGAGAAAATATACTAATACATAAATGAGAGTACATGTGATCTAATTTTGTGCGCTGAGTACAAAGAAGTCGTTTTTCAGTACGCATCCAGATGATGGTCTGTTGCGCGCCTTGATAACCCTTTGCTGAGCCAGAGAACAGCGTGGACCACACACGCTGGCAGATCGCGGTCATGTCTACAAATTGGAGAGAATGAAATAAAACGATAGAAATTAGGTGAATAAAAAGGAGCTGTGACCAACAATTTGAAGTGGATTAGAAACCCAAGAAGACTGGACGATGGAATTATTTATCCACATACTTAATGTAATTAATCAATTATATTTTTTCCGTGTTTAGCACAAGTTGATTGTTATAAACTAAATTTTGCTCAAAATAATGTTTGAAATCATTCAGTTTTTTTCCAAAATATTGAATAGTTGTGGGATAAAACCTACAAGCTAATGGTTTACTGCTATCATATTCAAGGGGATTAAGTTTGCTAATAAACCCAACAAAGTGTGTCACAATTTTTTCGACTGCTTCGAGTTTGAGGGTGCTCCAGCGAAGGTGTCAGGCGTGACGTTCCCAGGGTGATGTGCAAAATCTGAGTTCAAGACTAGAGCACTGAGACCCTGCAGGTCACTTAAGCATTCCCAAAGGCAAGGGGAGGGCTTTTCTTTCTCACGAGGACGAAGCTTAACAGTCGGTAAATAATGTCTCTCCCCTGTGGCGACTCTTCTGTGTAGTTCTTCGTTCTTTTGATGATTGTGATTTTCCCCCAAGTTTTCTTGTTCCTTCAGAAATCTTGGATTTCGAATTATTTTTATATGGGACTTTGGTTTAGTGAATGATACAGTCATATCTCTTTTGTGAAATCCCCCATCAGTTAATTCGTTGTGGTTATCTCCAAAGAGAATGTTTATAATAATAATAATGATAATAATAATAATAATAATAATTATTATTATTATTGTCGTTGTTGTTGATGATGATGATGTTGTCGCTGCTGCTGCTGCTGCTGTTTCTGATGTTTAATTCAAAGCTCATTGTTTCGAGTTTGCATTAACTTCTTTACAGTGCTTACCAGAGAACTTCATGAATATTTGTATACAATCACGCACAACTATGCTTACACTCTAAGCGAGAGTGTGATGCCACAGCAAACTTCTTAGTAAATTATGTAACTGTTGACGTGATTGATTTGGTCTTATGGTTTGAAATGGTCATTAGTCTGCTAGATTATGTAGTCCTAACAAAAACATTCAGTGCAGCAAGATTCTTTACGAACTAATCTATTCTATGATCAATAGACGAAACTACAATATTATTTCACTTTCTTTATTTAGTTTAATGATTCCTAAATTCGCACCAGTATGCTTTAAACTGTACAAGGTTGTTTAACATCTCTCTTATTGAATTTGAGTTCAGAATTTGCAGCGGGAGAGCTGAGGAGCCTCGCTGGCTTTGCTCGGGAGATTCTGAATGAACACGCATGTAAAATTAATCAACTGTTTCACAGCGAAATCAGAATAAGAACATGAAATAAAACAGCACTGCGGGCATTTTGAACATATGTTGGCGCTACAGTTAATTGAGTTATTACTTAAATCAGTCAAAATGAGCGTGTCTCGATTGTAAGTGTAGATTAGCTGGTGAGACAAGTATTAGACAGTACGTCTTCAAGGGCCAGCCTCTGAGGAGTCAAGACGACCTTGAAGAACCATTAGTTCAGCTTTTTCTAATGTTTTCAAAACGTACAGTACTGTGCAACAGTCTTAAGCCACCCAAGAAAATTACGTTGAAACCTGTTTGGGTAGTACGTATTTATTTGCTTGTAAAAACACCATATAACATTAGAATAAACACAAATAAACATTAATGCAATAGAAACTAACAAGTACTTCTTGTGTTTTCCAAGAAATGATTGATACCTTCTGAGATGGCTTGAAGAACTTGGTTCTCAAACCTCTTTCAGCCATTGCATGTGTATTTGTTAAGTTCACCTACCAGCACACCTAATTCAAGTTGAAGAGGTATTGATTTGCTGAACCAGCTATGCTAGTGGTGGAATTTAAAAAAAAATACATGAGTGTTTCGGATGGTAACCATAAATCCCGGGGTGCTTTGAGGAGTGATTTGGAAATGGCTAAGTTAACAAATTTTGACAGACAAAGAAAATATCATAGTTTTGTATCAACAAGGCTATAGTCAGCAAGCAATAGGACACCAAACTGAATGTTCAAGACATGGTGATGAAGCTGTCATAAAGAAATTTGAAGATACTTGGCAAGTTGAAGACAGAAACATCTGTCTACATCTGATGAACAGTACTTAAAGGTTACTTCACTAAGGAAAAAAGGGAACTCCAGTGGACTGCTTTCTCAGAACCTGGCAGAGTCATCTTGTGCACACTTTGCCTGTGAGAGGATGTTTTGGTCTTGTAGGGTGTCTTGAAGCTAAGAAACCATTCCTGTGAAAAGGCAACAAGCAGAAGAGATTGCAATGTGTGAAAGACCATAAAGCATGGAGAGAGAAACAGTGGCAGAAAGTCCTGTGGACAGATGTGTCTTAAAAAAGATGGCAGCATGACAGAAGAGGAGTTAGTGAGAGGTACACTGATGCTTGAGGCGTAGGGGGTCTGGTCAGAATTAATGGAATAATGAACGCTGAAAAATATAACCAGATTAACCATGCAATACCTTCAGAAATAAAAACAAAAGCCAAAAACAATTGGCGAAAACTTCATCTATCAGCACTGATATTGTGTGGGATCACTATGACAGGGAAAAGAACAAAAACAGCCAGTCAAAAGAAAACATATGACAAAGACGCAAGAAAAAATGACCACAGGACTACTTGAAAAAATTGCAAGAAGTACAAAATTCAAAATACAAAAATGGAGGAAATTCTTCTTACTTTTTATTATATCACTGTTTATTTATGTTTCTTCTAATGTTATATAGTGGTTTTGCAAACAAATATGTACTTGATGCATAGATAAACATATTTTGGGGTGACCTAAGACTTTTGCACAGTATTGTATCTGTGTTCACCAAAACAATCACCAAATACATCACATGATAGACACAACACAAGGATCATGTAATACTTGTTGTAACTTGTGTTGGGAGACAGTTCTCTAACATATGTGCCCGTCTTAGAAAAGGAGGATGTTACCATTGGAGGGGGTACTCTTTGTCCTCTTCAATCATTCGTGTTCAACCCAGCAATTTGCACTAAGTTTGTTTCATCAGCCCCATGTGTTCTGCTACGTGCTTAGTCACTGCTGGTGTCAGGGAGGCTGTAAGCATCATCAATAATAGCCAGCCAACACTGAAACTAAAGGCCTCCATATGGCCGCTGCTGGGCAGATGAGAAGTCAGAGCAAACTGGGTCTGTATGCAGTGATGAATGGTGTGATATGTAATGGATAGTAGCGTAAAGGAACCACTTTGCCTTTGCAGTCTGAGAGATGGGAGAGGAGACCGTCCTGTTATGACACAGCATCATGCAGCATTGAATAGTACTACTCACAGTGTCACAGTAAATGGATGAATGGATGGATGGATGGATGGAAGGATGGAAGCATGGATGGATGGATGGATGGATGGATAGATGGAACAATGAACGAGCGCTCTGACAGCAATAGTACAGGCAAAAAAGGCTTCCCACAAGAGCAGAAATATAAAAAAGACCTTGATACACTGTCCTCCACATGAAATGAAATCCTGTAACAGCATTTTAAGTCATTTCACTTTAACATTTCTGTTATACGTAACAGTAATTCATGCTGTCAGAGACACTGCACTATTAAATAATTTAGAGGATGGATCTCCTGTTGGGCTCTTGGCCAGTTTCCAGGCCTGAAAAAAACATGTTGAACATCATGGATGGTGAAGTGGATTTCACATCACTGTATGTGTGGTGTCACCTCCATTGCTATCTGTTCAAATACATCTGGATGACAGAAATTGAGGCTCAGCCAGCAATAAGTGCAATCCTCTCATCACACTCCTCAATAACATAAATAATGCTGTTATAACCTAACTTGAGTTGGTCATTGAATTGTTTATGTTGCACTCAAGACAAGCAGAATATACTTCATAACATGTTTGTTTCTGTTCTGCATCTGACTGCTGAAGTGGGTGTAATGTGGAAGTGTGTATGTGTGTGTAAATACAGGTGTTTGAGCGTGTGTGTGTGTGTGTGTGTGTGTGTGTGTGCTCCGTGCTTAAGAGAGTGTGTGTGTTTGTGCATTATACTTAATTCTTGCAGTCTAATAGAAGGCAGTGTGAGTAGGGTTGAAGTGGACTGCATTGTGATGAGCATGTTTCATGCAACAATACAGCTTTCTCTCCTCTTCAGCTTAGTCTCAGGCCCCAGCGCATGTGTAAGACCACCATGACTCCAATTAAGTTTGAGTGAGCACAATTCTATTGCACAGACCAATTTGAAGTAGCATTAATGCAGGCCCATGCAGATGGATAGATACTATGACGGAATCCCTTGATTGCCGCAGCTTGTTCTCCTTTAGGATTTTGTCCAAAGTGCCTCGTCGGTAATGTCTTCTGTGATAAAGTAGCTGCATGAGAAGTATCTGGTAACATGAATTTCATCTGTATCTGCAAAATAATGTTGCACTTGTCAATGTGAGAGACTCTTCTGTGAAAGTAAATTAATGTATATCAGACGAAAAACTCACCGTTTCTCTTACCCTCAGTGAGTGTCCCTGTTTACAAAACAGACTCGAGCAATTTTGCTAAGTGATCCCATTAAACTGAGATGGTAGTTAAACAAATGAGCACTAATTAGGCAATAAGTGAGTGGTACTAATTAGAGTGGGATTTGGATAATTACTTTGCTGATCACCTTGATGTGAAGAATTTTGAATGAGCAATGAATCAGCTGTGGAGGGCTCAAGAAGCTCAAAAATATTGTTTCCATTACTGTTTCCTGTTTTTAATGTTCGCTTTGACATTTAGACGTATATTAAGACGGTGTTAACTCTTTCATCAGCGGTAGCAGACTAGCAGTGTTGTTGCATTTATAATGGTTAATAACATACATTTGTTACCACAGGGAAAATCATTTAAGCTACATCCCAGTCTCATATGTCAGATTTTCCTGTCTCTGGGTGTGGGATATAGAAATGAAAACTATTCAGTGTAATATAGTCAGCTCGGTCAGTACCTCACAGGAAGACTTGTGCTTTTTCACACAAACCAGTGAGAGCAGTTTCATCCCCAAAAGTCACCTACACAGTGACTCTGAGCCTCAAGTAATTATCACACCATTGAGAGTAAGCGACTATTACTACAGCATTGCATACAATAAGCAGAGAGCTGCATATTCTTCAACCCTCAACCCATGCATTAATATTTAATCCATAATTAGTGGAATAATCTTT